>NC_056751.1:431922872-432007872 GCF_019279795.1 Protopterus annectens | reverse complement strand
TAATATATATATATATATATGAAATATATATATATATATATATATATACACACACACACACACACACACACACATATATATTTGTATATGTATATGTATATATATATATATATATGTGTGTGTGTGTATATATACACACACACACACACACACACACACACACACACACACACACACACACACACACACACATACATGCGTATAAACACACACACGTGTGTGAGTGCATTTATAGTGTGCCTTTATGAAATAAGAATAAATAATTGCAGTCTTTCCCAGAAAACAAATTGATATTTCCCTCTAATGACTGTTTTTACCCTATTAATTGTTAGGTTATGCAATGAACTGCATGAAATTGATCACTAATTGGCCTTGTCTTGAAAATGTCATGGAAGGTGAGATGTGTTGTTGTGTGTAGTTAGTACCCATTCTCGCCAGAATGTTTTTTTAAATTTGGAGTTTACAACATCTACACAACAATTTACTTCAGAGTAAGAAATGCAGAATCTATGAAAAACCTAAATATATTCTTTTATATTGACTCTAGTCTAGTCCTAAAAAAGTTTATCTGTGTATAAAAATTATGTTTTATTTTTATTAATTTTTTTAGCATAGCATAACTTCAAAAACTGGTATTTTGTTAAATTTCAAGATGCAGCTAATTTCCCTTTGATGGTAGAAACTCAGTTTAAAAAACATTTTTTCAGATAGTTATGCCAGTAACATTTCCAGAAAACATCATAAAAAACAATTTTGAATCATTTTAAAGAGAGAAACATTTAAACACAAACATCTAGAGTTGCCAAAACAATATATTGTTTGGGGTCATTTTTCTCGAAAATGATTATTTGCTACATGTTATGGGTTAAGCGTCTGTAACACTAAATGCCCTCCTTTCCCACTCATTCTTTCTCGAAGTAGCCCCTGCCATCTTAAATTCCATTTCTTCCACCCATTCGCATAGTTCATTCCGTAAGTCCATAAAAATATTTTCGTGAAGAATTTTCCCAGATGGAAGGGTAATGGTCGGTCTCTACAATCTGTTCTCTTTGCTCCATCCTGCCCCATTTTTCCTGTTCAAAATTACTCCTTCTCATCTCCCTAAAATACACCTGCTGCACACATATATCATGTCCAACTCTTGTCTTGTGGTGCCTGGTGAGATAAACTCCAAACTCTAATATCTGATCATAATTTTTCTCCTTTCCACATATCTTTCTATAGGCTTTCCACTGAATGTCTGACTCCCTCCTTCTATGGCCTACAGGAATGCACATAGTATTCAAGATGTGTTCAGAGATGTGATCTGTAGCACCAGAGCATAATCTCTTTACTTTTGGGGTCTTCTTTAGAAATACTTTCTCATGGCACAGTAAACTCTTTACTTTAGTCATGTATCTACATATCACAGTAAACCTCTCAAAAGATGCATTTTATAGTGTCTGTTCTTTGCTTGGGTATAACCAAGAATGCATATGCAAGTAAAGATGTGTAGAATAGTCTTTGCAGTGCAGCTTATACCAGCACTGACTAACAAAAGTACTGGGGGAGCCCAGGAGAGTAAAAGATGATAAATAAGGGAGTAGGGAATGGGGAATCAAAAATGTAGGGGAGGGCGTCATTGAATCATTGTCTTAGGGTTTAGCTTCACCTAAGACTGGCCCAGCTGAGCTCTGCTGAAAATAAATAAATGCTTTCAGGGTTATGCATTATAGATAATAAAATCAGAGACAGAGCATATATGGTAAAAGCTGTGACCCTGAAAAAACTGAGGGAACAGTTCTTGTAGGTAATAATTTCCAAGACTGAAGCACAGAGCATAAGTTAAAGGGCTGTACCAAAGTCAAAATGTTGTAAAACATTTTAGCTAGTCAGTCCAGCTTCTGAGAAGTCAAGACTATTACTACATTGTATAGGGTACTTGTATTTAATACTCAAGACCATCATGTCACCATTTTCTGTCATGATTCACCTGCTTTTGGAGACTGTGACTGATAGATCTGTTATAGAAATCACAAGCCTAAATGCTTACTTAAACTAGGCAAAATTCACTTTTCAGATGACTGTAGGCACAGCTTGTGAATCAGTTCAAATGTAAACATTCCAGCTAAAGATGGTTTCCTGGAATATCACCACACCACTGGCGTTTGTTGGATATGCATCCTATCTAATGCAGGAAGTGCAGCAGTATATTGGAAAGGTCCACGGTATGGGATGCAGACAAGTGTATGAAACTGTTTCAGTGTGTGTTGATATCCCAGCATTATTTCACTGAAAAATATTTTCAGTACTAATGGGCTTTTTTATTTTTATCCACTGTTGTATGCCTTTGAAGTTGGTATCTATAAGTTTGGGGATATCCTCCCACATGAGAGATGCATACGATGAGTTTGCTGAAAGTTATTTTCAGCAATTTGTTTTTGAGGTATTGCCACTCACTGAAATTTTCTTTGGTAAGTTGACATAATTCCCAATGGCTCATATTCTTGCTTACGCTTATATTCTTGCTGCCAACATGATGTGGATTTATGTGGCAAGATAATTTTGCACATTGGGTAAAATATGATGTTGTTCTATTGACTGAAGTAGTGCATTTACATTTCTGACATATAAAGCTGAATTTTTTCAGCAACTATGTTAAAGAATAAAATACTGGCATTTCTATTGAGATATACAGTGTTTGATTACCACTAATCAAATATATAACTTTGCTGATTAGCATGTCTAGAAACATTTACTGCCATTTTAATAAGCATATATCTTCTTGTCATGTATATAACATTTGCCAAAAACATTCCAATGATTTTCTTTATGACAATCTGGGTTACCAGATAAAACACAAGTTACTAGTGCTGCACACTTCCTACATTTCTGCTGCCCTTGGACAGCAGAAGTAAGAGGTAAAAAAACATACTGAGCCAGGAGAGATGACAATAAAAATGGTGTAGGAATAAGGACTTCTAGACAGCACAGAGCCTCTGTCGTAATGTGTTGTGTTTTCACCCCATCCTTGGTATTACATTCCCTTTCACCTCACCCTCAGTGTTACCCTGAACATCACTGTCCATTCCCTTTCACACCACCCTCACTGCTACCATGAACATCACTGTCCATTTCCTTTCATTCAAACTTCAGTGTTACCCTGAGCATCAGTGTCCATTCCATTTCACCCACTCTCAGTGCTACCAGGCTCATCACTGCCCATTCCTTTTCATCCACCCTGAGTGCTACCAGGCTCAACACCGTCCATTCCCTTTCATGCCACCCCTATTGTTATCATGCCCATCACTGCCCATTCCCTTTCACCCACCCTTAGTGCTACCAGGCTTGCTACTAGGCTCAACAATGCCCATTCCCTTTCACCCCACACCTAGTGTTACCATGTCCATCACTGTCCATTCCCTTTCACCCCACCCTCAATGCTAACATGCTCAACACTGCCCATTCTCTTTCACCCACCCTCAGTATGACCAGGCTACACACTGCCCATTCCCTTTCACCCCGCCCCTAGTGTTACCATGCCCATCACTGCCCATTCCCTTTCACTCCACCCCAAGGGGTAACATGCCCATCACTGTGCATTCCCTTTCACCCCACCCTCAATGCTAACATGTTTATCACTGCCCATTCCCTTTCATCCAGCCTTTGTGTTACCATATTAATCACTGCACATTCCTGTCTAGAAGGACATATGTACACTATATCTGTACACAAACACTACATAACTCATACTGCTGACAGTTTGTTCTACAGATATTTTCCACTGTGCACTCTTCATGCCTAATGATAAACATGACAATGTGTGTGTCAGTTCACATAGGCCTACCATTTCAGTCCTCATTTTGAGCTACTGAATGGGCTTGACCTCTTTTTTTTTCTCATCATAGTGACCTATTGATTGGACATGGCCTCTTCGGGCACTGGATATAGCAGGGCTTCTGTCTGGTGCAGCCAAGAGACTAAAGTCTTTTTGCATGTGCTGTATAGGGAGTATGAAGACCACCTATCAGGCCATTGTGATGGCCCCTTGTATAAGATAGATACTTGGTACCAGGTTGCCAGATTGGTGAGTGATGCAAATGGCATCACCCACTCTGGCAAGCAGTGCAGACAATCATGTAACAACCTGTGGAGATGCCTCTCTTACCTGCTATGCCAGTGGGAGGTAAAGGTTAGGGAGAGTGAGCCAGCATTTACAGTAAACACTGCATATAGATTTTTGCAATGTATTTGTGCCTATTATGTGTTGCTTCTCTTGTTTAGCAGGGAGTACCCAGTATTGGTTAGTCTTTGTTTTTCTTTACAGTGACCATGGGGATTGCCTTCAACAGAGAGGCCTGTCTATGAAGGTTTGACAAACTGTCCATGTTCTGAAGTATGTACAGTATATTCATTTCTGTTATGCACAATTGAAATCCAAATTGTTAGACATTTGTATACTAATGTGTTATATTTGTTTTTTCTGTTTTGTTTTTGTCACCTCTTTCTACAATTTCAGCTGCTGTGTAGGATATACAACAACAGTGAGCACCTTGGTCTGCTCCACTGGCCAGTAGCTACAAAAGCCACATCTTTTCATTGTGCTTTTTTAGCCAATACTTGCTTGCCTAGTAGCTTCATACCCTATTTACAGTGGATATAAAAAGTGCACACACCCCTGTTAAAATGCCAGGTTTTTGTGATATAAAAAAATGAGACCACAATAAATAATTTCAAAACTTTTCCCACCTTTAATGTGACCTATAACCTGTACAATTCAATTGAAAAACAAATCTGTTAGGGGAAAAATATAAAAAATAAAAAACGTACAATAAGCTGGTTGCATAAGTGTGCACACCCTTAAATTAATACTTTTTTTAAAATTTAATTACAGGATTCTGTCTTCTTTTGTAGGAGTCTATCAGTATGGCACATTTTGACTTGACAATATTTGCCCACTCTTCCTTGCAAAAGCACTCCAAATCTATCAGATTGTGAGGGCATCTCTTCAGGCCACCCCACAGATTTTCTATTAGACTTAGGTCTGGGCTCTGGCTGGGCCATTCCAAAACTTTAATTTTCTTCTGGTGAAGCCATTCTTTTGTTGATCTGGATGTATACTTGGGGTCATTGTCATGTTGAAAGGTGAAATTCCTCTTCATCTTTAGCTTTCTAGCAGATGCCTCAAGGTTTTGGGCCAAAAGTGGCTGGTATTTTGAACTGTTCATAATTCCCTCCACCTTGAATAAAGCCCAGTTCCAGCTAAAGAAAAACAACCCCAAAGCATGATACTGCCACCACCATGCTTCACCGTGGGGGTGGTGCTTTTTTGGTGATGTGAAGTTTTGTTTTTGCGCCAAACATACCTTTTGGAATTATGGCCAAAAAGTTCAACCTTGGTCTCATCAGACCATAACACATTTTCCCACATGCTTTTGAGAGACTTGATGTATGGTTTTGCAAATTTTAGCCGGACCTGGATATTTTTCTGTGTAAGAAAAGGCTTCCATCTTGCAAACCTACCCCATAGTCCAGACATATGGGGAATAAAGGATATTATTGTCACATATAGTACACAACCAGTACTTGCCAGAAATTCCTGCAGCTCCTTCAGTGTTGCTGTAGGTCTCTTGGCAGCCTCCCTGACCAGTTTGTGTCTTGTCTTTTCATCAATTTTGGAGGGACGTCCAGTTCTTTGCAACATCACTGTTGTCCCATGTTTTCTCCACTTGTTGATGACTGTTTTCTCTGTGTACCATGGTATATACAATGCTGTACAAATTTTTTTGTATCCTTCTCCTGACTGATACTTTTCAACAACGAAATCCCATTGATGCTTTGTAAGTTCTCTGTGAACCATGGCTTTTGATGTAGCAGGTGACTTAGCAAATGTCAGGAAAATCCTACTGAGCCAGCTTAACTTTATTTGAGGTTAATCAGAGTCTCTTTAACTGATGGCAGGTGTGTACCCAAGAAGAATGAATGCTGTAATTAAATCAAGAGGTGATTCAACAAAGTATTAGTTTAAAGGTGTGCACACTTATGCAACCAGCTTATTGTACTTTTTTATTTTTTATATTTTTTCCCCTAACAGATTTGTTTGTTTTTCAATTGAATTGCATGAGTTATAGGTCACATTAAAGGTGGGAAACATTTTGAAATGATTTATTGTGGTCTCATTTTTTATATCACAAAAATCTGCCATTTTAACAGGGGTGTGTACACTTTTTATATCTACTGTATTTGCATATTTGTTTATAACGTACTTCATTGATACCTTGACCAAGTGAATATAAATTGAAGCAATTCAAGGTAAAAACCACAAACAAGTGAATGTGAATATATGTAGTTCAAAGTGATTCATCTCAAGCTTTGAATAGCATAAGAAAAAGGTGAACATTCCTACCACCAACCAGTATTAAAATACCATGCTACAACTTAAAGTTCTTACAAAACGAATTATGCAGATCACAAGAGCCACATAACTCTACTAGATACCCAGGGAAATACAATGTCATATTCTTACTGCAACTAATTGCAGTACTGTCTCATATTTCATTGTGTAAACCTCAGTAACAATTCAATTCCTCAAATAGGACAATACATGAATAAGCACTTTCCCCAGATAGATATGGACATTACATACAACACAAACTTTTACTTTTGAAAATGTACACTGAAGGTGAAACAGTGAAAAGTGAATACTTGAAGCATTTTAGCATTCTGACTGATTATACAATAATTATGTAATGCATTTGCCCAGATTCCCCAATGAAAGCACACACACACCATCTTGGCATAAAATGACCTTTATTAATCAAATTCTTAACAACAATTATTAATCCCAGATTTTATTAATCCTAGAATTTATTAATCACAGAATTTATTAACCATGAAAATATAATACATACTTCAGGCATAAGAATTACAGTAGCCAGCTTCACCTGCTTGCGTTCGTCGCCCACAATGGAAGCGGCTTTACCCAACTACTCGCTTACTCACACCTCACACCAGAAGCAGAGTGATACTGCTTATTTCAAGAACCAACATACCACCCTGTAAACTTCAAACATAACATTGGATGGGGAACAGAAGGGGGACATCTGGCCCTTCTTCTCTGCCTGACCACCCACATACATATGTGCCCTTAACATATAGCTGACTAAAGGAAGGCAGAGAGGGTGAGCAGCAAGTTCATGACAAAATGTGATATCCCCAACCCACTACTACTGCATAAGACTAACCCCCTGATTTACTATTCTTCCATGCAGTACTAGGTTAGTCCTGCACAGAAGCAACCGTTTAGGAGCAGGATGGCAGAGCGGCATGCATATTAATGAAGACGCACTGCCTGAGCTCCTAATCTTACACGGAGCATGTAAGAGTGCAGGGGGCATGTCTGAAAGCAGAGCTCTCAGAATATACACACCCCTGCAATTTAGAACAGCAGAAAGCCCTAAAAGAATGAGTGAGACAGCTCATAGGTGTACGCATACCCCCAGCAACATCCCCCCATGTGTACAAGCGCAATAGTAAATACAAACAATACAAAGATACCTTTTCTTTTTTATGAAACAGATTAAATTTAACCGTAGGTGCACGGGTTTGCCCATCTCTTAGCTACGGTTAATGCAGCTTAAATGGCAGAAGAGGATAAAAAGCAAGATATATGCAAATGATGCAGTATACCAATAGTGTAGTGGGCAAAGCATTCACCTTACGAGCAGTCATTCCCAGTTCTAGTCTCACTGAAGCACATTCCATTTTCCATGTCAAATCACGTTATGACAAATATTTTTAGTTGCATAACCTACTAAATACATATATTTGTGAACTGGAGTACTGCATTAAATGCAGATGTGAGGTGTCAGTGTCATAATTTTGCAAAATCCACAAATAATCACATGTGCCCCATACAGTATATATACACAGGAATCAGGGATGCAAATGGAAGGTAAAATGTGCAATGAATGATAACTTCATACAGCTTCCAAATCTCCCACCTTCCAAAGAAATATTAGACATTACTGTCTAAATTACTGCAGTGGTAAGCAGAAGTAGGCACTAGTAAGCAAGCGTAAGCAGTATTAAGCAGTAGTAAGCGGGAGTAAGCGGGAGTAAGCATATGTGAGCACCAGTAAGTGGGTTTAAGCCTGTTTGCATGGGGGTAAGCAGTGCGCACACAGTTTAAGCAATATGGAAGCTAACTCTCTGTAAGCATATTTAACCGAAGGTTGACAGTACTTACTCTCAGACAAACCTGCACAAACACACTTACAAGTGCTTAAAAGTGCCTTAATCACTCTGTATCCAACAGCTGCTGTCCTGCCCAGCAACAAAATGAACAGCCCTGCAGGTCTTGAACTCAGAACCCTATACACTATAGTCACAGTTGTTAACCACCAAGCCATCACAACAGTGCATACGATTGAGGTATCACCAAACAAATCCTCACTATAGTAAAATCAAACTGAACATGTGGAAGGAATCCATATACAGTCATATGTTCCATAACCTACTACATACCAAAAATATGTGAACTGGAGTACTGAAGTAAGCCCAGATGTGAGATGTAAGTGTAATAGAGTATTGAAGTCCCCTATTTAACACAAGGACCCCATACAGTGTATGTACACATGAATAATGGATACCAGACATATATATAACATGTAATGAATAATAAATCAATGCCAAAAAGCAAATATAATGCAAAGTAAATATTAAGCAATGCTAAGCATTGCACAGGCCAGCTTAGTGGGTGTAAGCAATGTGTAGGCCAGCTAACTCAATTTGCCCAGTGGTATACCCCTTTAAACAATGTCAACTTTAGATAAGCAGGTTTGCCCATAGCTTAGCCTTTTCAAAACCGTCCAATCATGACAAAGTGCGGGAAATCGGCCCTACTTAAACCCAACAGATGGGAATACATCTCATAACTGGTTTTAGCTTCCCCTTGCAGGCACCATGTCAGGACTAGGAGAGGGAATGCGCTTTTAGACACAGCGCTGGGGCATCCAGGAGTCCAGAGTCATGGCAGGATTCCTTGTCAAAGAACATGAGCAGAGACTGCTGCAGGGCCAGTACCAGGGTTTCCAGTATAAAGCGGAAGCCTGGGACCATCTCGCCCATGACCTCACCTGTGCCACTGGCATGCCCCAAACTGGGTGAGCAGGTCAGGCATCACTATGCCGACCTAAAGTGGTGGACGGGGGGATCTCTTGGATCAGTGGATCCAAGAGGCTAGGATGGCAGGGGATGTCCCAGCTGTGTTTAAGTATCACTCCACTACCTGTTTAATAATTGCCAGCTCAAGTATATTATGGATAGGTATGGCTAAATATTCCTATTATGTCCTTCACAGCGGCAGGTGAGTGGGCCGTGAACCAGGAGGCCCATGGATGTCACTTGGAGAGGTTGCGACGTGAGGCAGGTTAGTAATACTCTTGTATGTACTGTCATAGGAAATAAATCTAAAAGTAGTAGTAAGTTAATTGCCAGTATAAAACCTGTATTGTTTAAGGCAAGTACTGCATACACCAGATAATATGGCAGGAAGAGTTTCATATAGGTTGTATGTAAATAAAAGCATAATAGTCTGATAATAAAGGTCTAATTGCTGCACTGCATGTGTTTACTCTGGTATCATATGGTAATGTAGATTTGCAATCACTTAATAGTACTGCTGTATTACACACTGTTACCCACATTGTGCAACATAAATAAAATGTATAGGAATGTCTGTATATGACTGGTGTAATCCCCAGAGGTCATTAAGTACAACTGAGAGAGACATAGAAAGAAAAACAGTGAAAACACAGACAACAAAATCTGAACAGCACATGCAACTGAGACATGAACTGTTACATTTTTAGCACACACAGCCATGGTTCGAATCCTGGGAGTAGTAGAAGTCTGCATACAGAATCATACCCCACGAGTGTACAGATATGTCCAGAATGTCCAGTAAACTGGCCCATATCTGCTGCCTGTCACTCTGTCTCACTGGGAAATCAGTGGGATGATCCCAGACATATAGGCAGAAAACAAGAAATACAATTGATTGTCACACATCTATAAGAACAAACCTGTCACTCTAGCAACTCTCCAAACTGTTATGTGAGTAATAAGCCAAGCATATCCCATCTACACCCCCATGCTGTCAAGCTGTGACCAGAGTGTGTACAGTAACAGAGTGAGATGTACGTGCGTAATAGTAATGTGGAATCAGGTACTTTATGTGGCAACATTCAGGTAGTGCTAACAAACATTGCTCCCACAGGTCCGTCAGCTATGAACACTGTGCCAAGAAAAAAAAGCTCGATACCCTGTACTGGTACTGTTTACTCTGGTACTGTATGGCATTGTGAGTGTTGCAGTTGCTCTGAATAATAAGGTATCACTGACCACTGTCATCCACACTGTGCTACATAATATAACTGTCTAGGAAATCCTGTATAAGAGTGCTGTAAGTCCCTAAAGGTTGAAGAGGGCAATATTCTACATATGTCCTGATTCACCTGCATGTGATCAAGACATGGCCAGAGTCTGTGCAAAAAGAGATGGACAGGTATGTGCATAACATCAACCTGGAATTTGGGAGTATGTGTAGAAACAGATAGTTAGTGTTAACAAACAATTCCTCCACAGGTATACCAGGTAAGAGGTGTATACTGCAGGTAAAACCAGTCCATGTATATAATTGTTGACAGCCATATCACTGTCCCAACTAAGGCAATAGAGTAGTGTAGCAATACTTCTAAGGTACAGATAACAGCACTGACTAGGAAAGTAATGCGAATACAGGAATATACTAGTTAATTGACATATTTCTCCCCCCCCCCACCATATCTCCCAACAATACACTAAATACCAAACTCAACCGGTACAGGATGACTCCACTGTAATGTTGGGACATATGTCCTATTGTTTGATAATTATTTAAATCTGTTATGCATGTGCTATGTTGAAATACTCCAACATTGGTGGCATGGTGCCATCAATGTACCGGCATGCTGTTGTTATTACCACTGTGGTCCCATATATGCATGTGCTCCATTTGCTATGCAACTGTTCCATATCTGGTGTTTGGGTTATGGGAATATCTATGCATGCTTTTATACCTAATCCTGGAATGTGTTGACTATTACTAACACACATATGTTAATAAACCATAAACACCATAGCACATTTGGGAAGGTTGGTCCCGGCGGACCCACCTGTCCCACCTCAGCTGGCCGTGGCACCGGGCACCAGCACATCTGGGGCCCAACCCAGGACCTCCTCGTCCATTGGTCTTGCATCACCTTCTGGTGGAACCACCTCAGGGGATGGGGCTCAACCCTCCTGGGAGTGGGTGTAGACAGGAACCTGTCACTCGTCACCCAGTCCGGGTCGTGGTGCATAGCGAGTTCTGCAGGGAGGTCAGAGATGTGCAATGCCAGCTCGAGGGCCATGTGTCACAACTGGAGGGTCTGCCTGGCTCTCCGACTCAGCACCCAGCACAGCCACCTTCAGGGCTGCGAAGGTGCAGTGGTGACTGCCCATGGGTGGGACCTCAATCCCACTGTTTCCACTAGGGGGCTTATAGGCTTCCAATTTCCCAACACCCCTCCCCGTCAAGGTGTTTACCCCCCCACATGTGTCATATACCACCCATGTATGCATCTTGTTAGTCTTGTCTGTTAACCTACCCAACCTACCTCCCCAAATATACCTACTATCCCTCCCCAACATCCCACTCTCACCTAAAAAAAAAAAGAGCAATCTGTTCCCAAAAAAATATAGCCCCATACATAGCTGTCCATTTCGCACACGTGTCCACTGGACACATATAATCTGGTCTAATTGGCATCACAACGTATTACTGTTGTCCTCACCCCTTTCTCAGGGGTTTCAGTGTCCAAATCTACCTACAAATTCAGTGCATATGCACAGCTGTTGCTGTAGAAGAAATAGGCAGCTATGGACCTTCCGTACACCCACCTGCACATCCCTAGCTATTTTCCCTACTGTATTTCCCTCTTTGTGCCCCTTTTTCACCACTTTCCTATCAACCCTTTTTTCTTTTCTTTTAAAGAAATTAGCACGGGAGTAAGTACTTTTAAGCAGCAGTAAGCAGGTGTAAGCCTGTTTGTGTGGGGGTAAGCAATGCCTACACAGGTTAAGCAACTGAGAAGCTAAATCAGTATAAGAAACTGTAACCAGAAGTTAGCAGTGTTACCTCTGTGCAAACCCACACAAATCCGCTTACAACTGCTTAAAAGTGCCTTAATCATTCTGTATCCAATGGCCCTTTTTCTGCCCAGCAACAAAATAAACAGCCTTTCAAGGCTCGAACCCAGGACCCTGCACACAATAACCAAAGTGATTTAAGCCATGTCAGATATAAATAACCTTGATGTTTTCACAAACATATCATCCAGCCCACTCATTCAACAGTACAGGAAATGTATTTAAACATGTAGATATATGTGTGTGTGTGTGTGTGTGTGTGTGTGTGTGTGTGTGTGTGTGTGTGTGTGTGTATATATATATATATATATATATATATATATACACATACATCTAGAGCTATATATGTCTACATCTATATGTATATATATATATATATATATATATATATATATATATATATATATATATGTATATACAGAGATACATTTATAGATATAAAAGAGAACATAAAAACGTATATGTCCACATGCACCGTTAATGGGGGTGTGGGAGCCAAAACAGCATATGTCTTGTACGTATAGATATCCCCCCCCACAGCCAAACACATCTGCCCTGCAATACAATACCAACTATAATCATAACCAGGACCTGACACAACATGGACACAAGATGTTAACAGTACTCCATCCCACCTGCATGATGTCCAGCTGGTATCAGTAACATATCATGCAGTACAGTCTGGCTACCATAAGGAATGTACAATGTGGAAGCAATCAACATTCCTAAGATACAAATACACAGACATATATATGCAGATACATATATATAAAATATATAATATATCTATCTATATATATATATATATATATATATATATATATATATATATATATATATATATATAACTACACATACACACACAGAGATATGTATAGGAAGATACATATGTAAAAGATGCACACAATACGGAACAGCCACTATGCCTATAGTTGCCACCTTACCAACTGGACACTGTATGAGCCACCCATGCAAATGACAATGGTTGCTTGCAACATATACCCACAGACAGGTGAAAGGATATAACACCACACACAGGTTTACATACATGGGAAAGCGCTATTTGTGTGCTATTACAGTTGTATATGCCATGTCATATAGCTGTTTAGACTCTGATATACATATAAACAGAGTAATGCAACTGTGAAACAGTTATAGTAATACAGTAGTCTGGAAAGGTTTACATATGTTGCTGTCCAGGCCGTGGCCTTCAAGTAGTACAATAGTAAAGACAGACTGGCCACAGGATACCAATTAATCAACAGTAAGTAATGCAGATGTATAGTGCAGCAGCCTCTATCTACACTCTGTATACAATCCCTAGGGGGTAAAGCCTCAGTTGACACAATGGGATGCATCTGTTACATAACAAGGCATAACAGACACCATCACAATCACACTGACAAACAGAACAATCTGTATGGCAGGAAGCAGTAGGCCTGCATTTACTCAAGGTGAATTGTATGGTAATGTACATCCAGATACCTTAAGGCAGCTTAGCCCTGATACCCCCACATGTTGTAACAGCCTAGGTTAGTTATGGTGCATCCCCCCATAGACTGAAATATACAGGGCCATATACCACTGTTACTGATACTGGCCTCTGGAGTGCATAATGGCACACATGTACTCTGTAGATTAAGCCCACCCATATATGGACCAAACCCCACAATATGTGTTGGGGGCAAAACAGCAGTGGACTGATGGCTGGAATGGCAGCATGACATACTCACAACCCACTACATAACAACACCTGATATATGTACAAAGCCTGGTATGCAGGTGGAGGACAGAGGCTGGAACACAGGCCCATATGTGAAATACTGTTGTCATACACTAAGCAAGTTGCTGGTGTTACAGGATAGTCTGCAACATACCCTTTGTCAGGAATATGAAGTTAGAAACAGAAATGGATGTAGCCATGAACTGATAGCACTCAGCACACACACTGCCAGTGATATATCTGACACAAGACCTGTGTGGTGGATAGGCAAAACATAATAGGCATACCACTGGCTATCAAGTGGATAGGCCAACACTTGAGATCTATGCAGACAGACTGCATTCCAAGTTAAACTAGTATGTACACACAAACCCTGTAACACTGGTGCTATACAATGTATACAACAACACTACTCACACTCTGTCTGTAGTACTGGAACCTCCTACAAATATGTAGTTGGCCTGAGTGTGCAGCTTGTCCTATAAGAGGTATTCCTACCTGCTGTCTGTAACACTGCTGCCCACACACAGGAAGGATGACCACCATACAAGAAAGGTAAAGGGACCATCCGACATAATGCAGGGATTTATAGTAGTTGGTTGCCATGACAGTGGTAATTGGAAGTACTACACAGCATGCTGCATGCAGGTATCACGTGGAGGACACTGATTAGTGCAGAGGCCATCAGCTGATCATGTGCATCACCTACAAAACCCATGCTGCAATCTGTTCAAAGCAGCTCAATCCATTTACTGGAAAGAGACCGAGATAGAGAGAGAAAGAGAGTGCATGAAAGGCAAAAACAAACCCAAAAAAAAAAAACATCCAGAAGAGACATCATTCCTACAATGGGTATGTGAAGTATATATGCATGTAAATGACTAGTACTTGGTCCATAATAATGGGATAGATGATATGGAATGATTTATATGTGCCATCAGGTGTTCTTGAAGTGATGTTCAGCTGAACAACTGCTAAGGACAATAGAGTCTGTCCCTGTGGGTAGTGGGCCATACACATCAACTGTGCAGAGCAGCACTGACTGATAAGATGTAAGTCATCATAGAGTGTGTTGTATAATGGGAAGTATGTATATTACTGTGGCCAATAGCTGGTGGTGTAATAAATGCCATAATGATGGACACATGGGTTCCACAGCCCACCTCTTGCAGGATACTCAGGTTAACCTGTATTGTAGCATGCAGGAATGCCATAGGTGAGTAATAGGGTTACCTACAATCTGGCCCTACATATACCCCCCTAATTTCAGGCTGTGTCCATATGTGGTACCTGTCTGTGTTGTAGCAAGGCAGAACAATGCAGCCGTGCAGGAAGGTGTTATGAGATTGTGGACCTGATGTCTGAATGTACCCCATATATAGGTATGCATATGTGTACATATATATATATATATATATATATATATATATATATATATATATAGATATATTTATATATATATATATGCATGTATGTCCACAAATATACAGATACCCATGTGTAAACATATATATATTAACACATATATGCCACATCATATATATATCTACACATATATAGATATATATCCATATGCACATGTCTACATATATACAAACACACACACAAACATGTATGTATGTAAATACATGTCCCCTATATTACCACCACAGTGATGCATGCTATGTGTGAGGGAACAGCACACATAGCAATGCAGACAGATATCTACAGCTGTCAGTGTCTGCAACATGGATGGGTATGTCACATGTAAACCCCTTGTTGGGATCACATTGCCCTTGTCTGTGAAGTACTGAGTGGGAATATGGGGAAGTAGGGTAGGTATGGTTGTGGAGGTGGTCAGGGTTGGTAGATATAGAGGACAGCCTAAACGGGTGGTATGTGACACATGTGGTGGGTAAACACCCTGGATGGTGTGTGTGGTCTGTGATGTGGAAGCCCCATGGGCTCTGAGTTACAGCACAATGACACTAAATATACAGAACCAATTGATATTGCCAACATCCTGGCAAATAGATTCAGTGCTAACTGTACTCCCCTCTTATCCCCCCTAAAGGGCCCATCTCTGTACTGGAAGAAGGCAAAGTTCCTGTAATCATGACTACACAGGTAAAAACCACACTCTCCAAAGCTAAGAACACAGCTGATAACATCCAAGGCTGCATTCTACATGAACTGCAGAATGAACTGGCACCCCACCTAAGCACCATGTTCAATCATAGCCTCACCTCAGGCTTTGTGTCCACTGAATGCCACACAGTAACGGTTATCCCACCCCACAAAGGGGGAGCCACCATGGACCCTGGGAACTACCGCCCCATTAGCCTAACAAGCTTGGTCTACAAGGCCATGGAAAGTATCATCATAGATCTTATACACAAAGACATTAGTAATCTCCAAACTCTGGACCCCACCCAGTTCAGGTTTGTAAAAGGCAGATCATGTCTTCTAATCCTGATAGACTTCTTTGAAGCAGTCACCAAAACCATAGACAAGGGTAAGGTGGTTCACACCGCCTATCTAGATATCGCCAAGGCTTTTGACACCATCCCCCACTCTGGAATTATAGATAAACTCACTAAACTAGGTATAAATCCCTATGTCACAAGATGGGTTGCCAACTGGCTCACTGACAGAACCCCACACTGTGAAAGTAGCAGACTCCAAATCTGACTTCAGACCAGTGACAAGTGGAGTACCACTGGGTTCAGTCCTGGGTCCTCTCCTGTTTGGTATCTACTTTTCTGAAGTACAGGCTAATGCAGAAGGTCTTTGGCTAACGAAGTTCACAGATAACTGCAAACTAGGAGCCATAATTGAAACTCCTAATGATGTGGACCTCCTACAAAAGGGCCTAATGGAGACAGATGCCTGGTGTCAAAGCCATGGCCTCAAGCTCAATGCCAAAAAGTGCATTGTCATCCCCTTTGGTAAAAACTCTGCACCCATGAGCTACCACATAGATGGTAGTCTACTTAACACCGAAAGTGTGATAAGAGACCTTGGGACACAGGTGGACAGTAGCCTCTCCCTTGATAATCACATCACCACAGTAGTCAGGAAATCCTTCTATGTGGCACACCTCATCACAAAAGGTTTCTCATCCAGGAAAAAATCAGTCATTGTTCCCCTCTACTCGTCACTCATTAGACTCATTATAGAGTACAATTCCCCTTTTGGTATGTACCTCACAAGACATCTACAACAACTGGAAAGGCTGCAGAAATACTTCACAAAGAGGAATACTGGCCTCAAACAGATGCCCTATGCAGACCATCTCAAAAAACTCCAGCTTTACTCCGTAGCATATTGCCTACTCAGGGACGATCTCTGCCTAACATACAAAAGCTATGTCAAACCCAGAGGTGTTGGACATGCTCCACTTAAAGAACTCCCAATCTCTCTGAGCAACATGCTCTAGGGACCTAAACCTTGTCACTACAATAAACAGAACATGCTGGAGGGATAGATTCCTGTCCCAGAGACTTCCCATATCCTGGAACAAACTGCCTATCTATATCAAACAAAGCTCCTCATTAGCACTCTTCAAGAAAAATCTTAATGATTGGATGGGAAATAGGAAATTCACCTCAGGGATCACCTCTGTGGCTCTTCTCAACAGGAGCACAGGAAAATATTTTTCTTGGGTAGCAAAAGCCAGGGTACCTTTTTGGCTAGGGTTATATAGGCCCTAGGATCAATCGCCTATTACCTACCTATGAACCTAAGAACCTATATCCCAGCTGAATACCTGCCATCTGCACATCTGTACAGAGATTGACAGTCAGCCTGGCAAGTAGCTTTGCAGTAGGATGAATGTGTTGACAGATAGATGTTTGACAACAATATGTATGCCATAACTACATGCCAGAAGTCCTCACTAACATGTGCTGTACAGACGGTAGTCTACAGTTACATTTCACATGTCGGATCATTACCCAGTAGGAGTTATATACTGTGACACAGCTCACACACCAGGGATACAACAGGGAGGCCTCAGAGTCCAGCTATGCCTGCAGGTGTGCTTGTTGTCAGTACTACATTTAGCAATGTACTCTTGCCTGGGTAGGCACTGTCAACAGTAGTACCGCCATGATACACAACATGCCAGTGTGACAGCACATACCCTGGGCTACTACCCCTGTATGTAACACATTCACATGGATAACAGTGCTGTACTGGCCTCATATACATCTGTGTCCCACACATGACACTCACATGCCTTGCTACTGTAATGACATCACATAGGCGCATGTATTGTACATGGCATTACATACACTTATTACAGATGTCTTTACCCTGCTATGTTATCAGACTTGGTGGTGTGAGATGGTTACCAGGGCTAAGCCATGCTTAGCAGGTGTCAACATTGCTGCAATATAACAACTAAGCTGATGTGCGCACTGGTAAGTGAAGCCTACACTGTGTAAGAGCCTGTACGTATACCCATAGCTTAGCACCACTTAGCTTTGTGCAAACCCATGCAAACATGCTTAAAGCTGCTCAAAACTGCCTTAACTACTCTGTATCCAACATAGATTCATAGATTCATAGGTTGGTACTAGGCTATCGGCCCTAGGCCCTATACAAGCCTAGCCATAACAATTCCCTGGATATTTCTTCCCATAATATTTACTTCCCTGGACCCCTGTCTAGCAGGGTGACTGATGTGATCCCTGGCGTGAATTGCCTATCTCCCATCCAATCTTCAAGGTTCCTTTTGAAGAAGGCCAAGGAGGTGCTCTGCTTGATATGTATGGGCAGTCTATTCCGGAATATGGGGAGTCTCTGGGTCAGGAATGTATCCCTCCAGCATGTTTTGCACATTGTGATGACAAGGTTTAGATCCCTGGAGTGTGTGTCTCTGAAGGATTGGGATTTCTTTAAGAGAAGCATGTCCAACAGCTCAGGGTTTGCCACGGCCTTGTATGTTAGGTAGAGATCACCTCTGAGTAGACGATATGCCACAGAGTATAACTGGAGTTTTTTTAGATGGTTAGTATAGGGCAACTGCTTTAGACCTGCGATTCTTTTAGTGAGTCCTTGTTCTGCCCAGCAACAAAATGAACAGCCCTTGCAGGTCTTGAACCCAGGACACTGTACACAATAGTCACAACACTTAACAATTACGCCATGACCACTGTGAAGACCACTGTTGTTTTTCCAATATATCTGTCAATACACATATTGATTAGCATTAAACAATTGCCTTTACTTCCACAATTGTGTAGTAGTTGTTATTAATGACTGTTGCATCACATATGTTGTTTTATTATAATGTACACATAGCAGATACAAATGGTGAGATACATCTGGGAGGGTATATACAACCCTGAGGTTTACACATGACAGGAATATGGATATATGCATATAATAGGTTGATATATGTCTACATGTACATACACATGTATATTCATGCATATGTCTGTATACACATCTGTATAGTGCAACATATATATGGCCATGTGTACATCTCTTCATATGTACATATGTACACACACACACACACATATATATATATATATATATATATATATATATATATATATATAGCTATATATGTATTCCCATCCTATGTGTACAGATATGCTTATTTATGTAGATATATATGTAGATATCTATAACTATATGTGCATACATATCTATTCTGATATACCTATTACTGTCAATATATATGTAGATATCCATAAGTATATGTGCATATGTATCTCTATCTGTATATGTGTAGACATATATTGCTGTATATATGTATATATCTGAGTGTTTATATATATATATATATATATATATATATATATATATATATATATATATATATATATATATGTACATATACATATCCAGCTATGTATGTCAATATGTATATGTGTATATATCTATATAGATATATGGATAATTATATATACATATTTTTTCACCATATGTCCTGAGCATGGGGTGGAGCCCTACCTCAGCCCCAATAGTCTAACCGTCTTAGTGCAAGGGGATGTCAGGTATGTATTGCAGGTATATATGTAGACTATTGCTACTGTAATAGAGGTTGTCTTCACAGACATGTTGTGTGTGGGAGGTCAGATCTGCTTTTAATAAGTGCACCTTTGGCTTCTGACAGACATCCTAAGGACATCATAGTACAATACCACAGTAATGATTCTGTGGACTACAGCAGAGATATGGCCAATAAATGTGGACAGTCTGACACACTCTGGTCAGACCAGAGGTATACTCAGAACCCCTTAGTGCAAGACATGTGGATCAAGCCTGACAATGTGGATGTTAACAGACATGTAGATGGGTATATCACGTAAATACCGATATACATTTGCCCCCATAGGTTATGCATTCACACACCCCTGTCTGTCCTGACACATAATAACCACTGGTACAGAGGTGCCATGGCCACATACTAACAACTAGTTAGTGACATACATCTTTACAGCATCCCACTGCTTTGTCTGACTTTCATGACTGTTATGATGGCCTGGCAGCAGTACATCTGGCAAGTATATGGACATAACATCACACTGGGTAAGTACACTAAGCTGCTAGGCATGTAACAAAGCACTGTGCAGGCTGCAGGCAGACTGCCACAACACTGGCCTATATTTCTTATGGGGGAATACACACGTACCTGCATATATAGCAGGATCTACAGGCATGTCAAAGCACAGAGTAACAGACACCTGTGTGAAAGTGCATAACCACAACCAATGTGAGCACGGCCACAGCCACATATTGTAAGCTAGCATAATATTACAGTATATGGACTATCTGATCAATGCCATCCTCATATGTTGCACTCACACACTAGCCCTACACATACTGGGCCACACAGTGTGATCTAATGCCTGTCTGTGGTATGGGACATGTGTGTGTTTGGCCCTAGAAACATGTAAGCCGATAGGGTAAAAAACAGTGGAGCAGCATGTAACATCGGATAGAACAGAATCAAGAACAATGATATCAACCACAGTCTGTACACAGGCCAAGGTACATATTCACAATACACACACTGTCGGCAATCACAATAAGTACACAGGCCTCAATACTGTACACACAACCACAGAATCCCCAGGTTATGTCCTCAAATATAACCCCTTCTATACATATCATGTGTCGCAGTCTGATATCTCACTGGCTTGTTATCAGATATGATGTCAATAAATTATGATGTACAGAACATATGCACCTCTTACTGCACGACACATGTACAAAGGTTGACAGAGTTATGGCTGGAGGCACAAACATAGGTTCAATATTGACATGTTGCCATAATAACCTCATACATTTACTGTTGTAACAGGGTTTTTTGTAACGTATGTCCTATGAGGGATATGAAGTCAATAACTCTCATGGCTGTCACCATGTACTGACTACAATCCTCACATTATGCATCTGCAGTTCACAGATAGGTGCTCTGTGAGTAACACAAGTAACAATAGGCAGCACACACTATCCAGTCTGCAGATGACCTTACAGATGGGGGTTTCCTCAGAAACATAGCACTGTCATGACAGGTATTAAAACATGTAGACCAGCCATATCCACACACACCCTGTTAAACCAACATTACTCCAAATGCAGAATAGCAACACTTACATTCTGTAGTCATGTCAGGCACATCCCCCTCCTGTGTGTTGGCCTGTTTCCACAGTGTATGTTGTTAGAGGTAAATCCCCAATCCATCTGTGTTGCTGTTTGCCAAACACCAGATATAGGTCCTGCTCACAGTGACTGAAAAGGCCCAACACCAACATGATGTTCCTAGATATTGGAGTGTGTTTCCATGCAATTGGCTATGGGAATGTTCCACATGCAATCAGCTAGAGGAGGGCTGCAATTCATGCAGAGGCCATCAGCTGATCATGAGCATCACTTACAAAACACATGCTGCTGCCTAAGCAAAGCAGGTGTAGTTCTCCACATCCACCAGAGAGGGAGTGAAAGAGGCAGACAGAGGTAAAAATAAGTCAGGGATGGGGTTGGAGAGTAAAACCTAAGCATGTTTGCGTCACACACCTAACAGTACAGGGTATCAAACCCTGACTGACTATGTATTGCTATTAAATGTCTATGCAGTTATTGGATGCACCTCATAGTTTACATGTTGAGGAGCTCTCCAAATGTATATGTGATGGTGAGTGACATCTGCAACACTGATATGGTAGCGATACGGTAGGTGTAGTACATGTGCCTGTCTGCATGAACAGGTGTCAGTGTCATCACAGCCACACTCTCTCAGGGACTCACACACATTGACACACATGGCAGGGTCAGGAATACACTTCATCACTAGTTAGTTTGCCAAAATCGAGTACTGTGCAGGTATCACATGCACCACAGGGGTTATCCGGAGGTTATATGGGCAAAGGGTATGTGGAGGTGTCTGACATCAGACAGCATGCTTCGGTATGCCAATGGGGGTTCTAGTGAGTGTGAATGTGGTCAAAACCATCATACACCACACACACAGACACAGGGTGCCAGTACTGACATGCATGCATTGCTTCTTGGGTGCATAGTGTTTGACTGTGCCAGAAGGCTATATAAGGCTAGGTGAAGGGTATTCCTTGGCATCAGGCCACATGACAATGGTCTGCAGTGTGGCTCAGGGGTGTAGTGTCTGGATTGGCTCACACAGGTGGGTATTGTATTCACCATCCCGTCACCTGGGTAACTATTGTGTGTGGCCATTGCTGTTCAATGCTTGCCATGTATGTGTTCTTGAGTCCATGACATGAACGCTGTTGGGGATGTGCACATGTCCCACATGCATGTACAGTGACATGTGGAGCTGTACCTGGGGTGTCTGGCCCATGTTGTGTACACAGATTGTTATAATCGGATGTGCCTGTCCTGGCCTTATGTGCTGGGAGCAGGTAATGGACAGCAGGTTGACCCTACACCTACACTGATAGCTTGATACAGGTATTCCCTGGTGTCAGTGGCATCTGTCCATACAGGGCATGTGTATAAGGCATGGTATGTCATTTGTGGGTCATATTTGATAGCACCACAGGTATTGCAGGCGTACAGTGGGGAGCATAGTGAAGTCACACTGTCTGCATGTAAGTGCGTATTTTACTGATGGACAGGGTGCCATGCCCTCTGTCGTCTACTGCAATCACACCATGGTTACTATCTGTGGGCAATATGCAGGATACTACCAACATAGCAGTTGTTGCCTAGGCAAGTGTGTTTGTGTATGAGACATGGGTTGAGGGTGTTCTCTGTGTAATACAAGGGTTGCAAACTTTGTTCGCCAGGCCTTGATGTCACATGTAGGGGTATAGATTGCCACCCCAGCCTCTCAGCTGTTTCACATCCGTTATCCTTGTAAGGTGGACATTGTGACATATAATAAGGCCACCATATAAGAAATTTGCAAAACCTACTACATAATGAGCCCAGTTGTTACACAGTCACAGCCACCTCCATACAGGATGCAAATGACAAACACAGACACACACACCTGTCATGTCTGGGATTAGAACTCCTATCTAACTAGTTAATTACTCTACAGCATTTTGCAGTTATAGAATGCACCACAGAGATTACTGGAATACTCCTTCCCCAAAGGTATATTTCACAGTGAATGACATCAGCAGGCTTGCCAAAGTAGGGCATTTGAATTGTAGTGAGTGTGACTAGCCTAAAGAGCATTGCTCCCTACACAGACATAGCAACACACACAGACACAAACATCCACACTTGGCATGTGTGGGAATAGAACCCCTACCAAAGTACTATATCACACTACAGCATTACACTATTATAGGATGCACCACAGAGATTACTAGGCTACATCCTTCTCAAAGGTTTATTTCACAGTGAATGACATCAGCAGCCTTGCCAAAGTAGGGCATTTGATCTGTAGTGAGTGTGACTAGCCTAAAATGCATTGCTCTCTACACAAACAAAGAAACACAAGCATCCACACTTGCCATGGGTGGGACACGAGCCCCCTACCAAAGTACTATATCACACTACAGCATTACGCTGTTATAGGACGCACCATAGAAATTACTGGGCTATATCTTTCCCAAAGGTGCATTTCACAGTGAATAACATCAGCAGCCCTGTCAAAGTGGGGCATTTGAATTGCAGTGTGTGTGACTAGCCTAAAAAGCATTGCTCCTTACACAGACAGCGATACACATGCACACGGTTGCCATGACTGGGATTAGAACTCCTACCTAACCAATTTAGCACACTACAGCATTACACAGTTTTAGGATGCACCACAGAAATTACTGGGCTACTTCATTCCCAAAGTTGTATTTCAAAGTGGATAACATCAGTAGGCTTGTCATAGTAGGGCTATGGGAAAGGCAGTGTGTGTGCATGGGCCATAACCCATTCATTTAGATGTTGACACACCACATGCAGGCACACGCAGGGTTATATTCTGCAGGTACATGTATACAGCTGCTAGATGACTACTGCCTTGTACAGTCATGTTGCACAGCTAGCACTTGCACCGCATAGTCTGTAATGCCGACAGATACCAGTGGCTAATTTCTACAGTGAGTGACATTTACACATCATGTGGTTGTAACCATTTGGCTGTGTGCTGGTTGGGACAGGCCTCATGATGGATGGCTCTTTGTCACAGTCACTGTCTTCCACACATCTATGTATGTCTACCTTTGGCATATTATAGTGTGTTGTCCTTGTATATATGTTTGTATTCCTATCCAATGTGCATGCAAAGCATGACTGGTGCATACTGAGGAGTGTATGCACTAACATCTGACACTGTCAGATAGGGAAGGCATCACTGATCAGTATTAGCAAAAAACTACGGGCACTCATAAAATTGTCTAAGGCCAGCTTCGAGAGAAAAATTGCACAGGACACTAAGGATAATCACAAGGCTTTCTTTAGTTATGTTAGGAACCTGGGTGGTAATTCCCAGATATGCTCAGAATTAGTCCAAAATGACAAAAAATACACTGAACCCACAGACATTTCCAACATCCTAGCTGACAGATTCAGCGCAAACTTCTCCCCCCCCCTCCCCACCAAAAGGGCAAATATCTATCCCAGCAGAGTGCTGCCCCCCTGACATCTCAGATGCTCAGGTATGAGCCGCCCTCTCCAAAGCAAAAAACACAGCATCAATGGGACCAGACGGTGTCCCGGGCTGCGTCCTACATGAACTCCAAGAAGAGCTAAACCCAAACATAAAACTACTGTTCAATCTCAGCCTTACTACAGGATATGTGCCTAAAGAGTGGTGTACAGCAACAGTGGTCCCTCTCCATAAAGGTGGTGCCTCAACGGATCCTGGAAACTATCACCCCATAAGCCTGACTAGCTTGGTCTGCAAAGCTATGGAAAGGATCATCATGGACCTCATAAATAAAGATATTGGGGACCTACAGACACTGGATCCTACCCAGTTTGGCTTTGTTAAGGGCAGATCCTGCCTCTTAAACCTGGTTGATTTCTTTGAAACAGTCACCAAGGCCATTGACGAGGGGAAGGTGGTCCACACAGCCTACCTGGACCTCGCAAAAGCCTTCGATACAATACCCCACTGGCATTATAGATAAGCTCACCAGCTTAAATATAAACCTCTATGTCACTAGATGGATTGCAAACTGGCTCAAGGACAGAACCCACATGGTTAGAATTGCTGGTGCCATGTCAGACTCCAAACCAGTTACAAGTGGTGTCCCACAAGGCTCAGTCCTGGGACCTTTCTTGTTCGGTATATATTTCTCGGAGGTACAGGCCAACACGGAAGGACTGTGGCTGACCAAGTTCGCAGATGACTGCAAACTGGGCCCCATAATCGACTCTCCAGCCGACACAAGCATCCTCCAAAAGGGCCTCATAGAAACAGACAACTGGTGCCAGTGCCATGGCCTCAAGCTAAATGCCAAAAAGTGTATAGTCATCCCCTTTGGCAAAAACAGTGCCACAAATTACCACATAGGTGGTAATCCATTAAGTACAGAAGAAGTAATTAGGGACCTGGGGACCCAAGTTGATAGCAATCTCTCATTTGACAACCACGTGGCCAAAGTGGTTAGAAAAACATTTTATATAGCCCACCTAATCATGAAGGGATTCACATCTAGATCAGGGAGGTCATCGTGCCTCTTTACTCATCCCTCATCAGGCCCATAATTGAGTACAATGCCCTTTTGGGATGTACCTTACCAGACACCTGCAGCAACTGGAAAGACCCCAAAAGTACCTCACCAAGAGGATCAAAGTGCTCAAACAGATGCCATATGCTGTCCGGTTAAAGAAACTCCAGCTCTACTCAGTGGCATACCGCCTGTTCAGAGGCGATCTGTGCCTGACATATAAAGCCATGTCCAACCCGGAATTAATGGACATGCTGCACCTCAGAAAATCCAAATCCCATCGAGCTACGCCGAGAGACTTGAACCTCAGCACTGAAATAAATAGGACATGCTGGAGGGACAGATTCATAACCCAGAGGCTCCCTTCACTCTGGAATAAAATCCTAGTCCAGGTTAGGCAGAGTCCCTCATTGACTCTTTTCAAGAGGAATCTTGATGAGTGGATGGGAGATCGTAGGTTTACCCCGGGTATCACTTCTGTGTCGCTGTTAGACAGAGGCACAGTATACTAACTTCGAAAAAGGGCATAGCAAAATAAATTTAAAATGGGTGGCGAAAGCCATACACATTCTGGCTAGGCTTATAAATGCCCTAGGGCAGATAGCCTAGTATGAACCTATGAACCTATGAACCTATGTATGGTCCACTGTTGTCTGCAGACATGGGCTTCATTTGTTTAAGTGTGTGAGCAAGCCTAGTATGACCTTTCAGTTTGTTGTTGTCTGACATTGCCTTAATTTCCCTAAGTGTGTAAGCATGCTCAGTATGCCCTTCTGTACTGAATGTGTGGATCCATTCCAGGTAGTTTGTACTCCAGTACTCCAGTGCAGACCTTTGTGTTGTACACCTACAGGTAGCAAACTGTTTCTGCAGGGTATCTGTAGATCATTTGGCAATATGCGGTCAAACTGTGCAAGGGATAGTGAGTGTGTACTGTAGGTGATTGTGTCTGTGCTGCCTCTGCTACATGGTACTGGTGTTAGCAGAGCTATTCAGATATGTGTAATGTTATACACTGTGATATTTTATATCCTCAAGTACTGTCAAATGGACATTCTTGCTCACAGTGATGTCCTGGGGAACAAGGGTGAATGCAGCTGTGTCCGCTATTGTGGGCAAATGCCTACATATTAATGGAAAGTTATGCCATTCTGGAGGGGGAGCTGCAGACACTTGCTACTGGGTCTGTGTATCCAGTTCAGCACCTTGGTACAGTGCTGGCAGAGGATCCCGTACTTGTACATCCATCAACATGACAGTATGGCCTTATCTTGCTGTGGCAATACCTCACAGCTGTACAGATTCACACAGGTTACCCAGAGGCAGGGTACATGAGTCAGGACATTACCTCTATTGTGGTGTATGGGCAGGTTTGTTGCCACCCATTTATGTGTTTGCAGACAGGGATAGTGTGTGCACACAGCTGTGTGTTGGACCTTGCACATTCCATGCTGCCCATGCTCCCCCCCCCCCAGTTATTCTATCCTCTTCGATGCATTATGCATACATTCTCTGATACTTTCCCTAAGGTTATCACCTAATCACAGCTGTGTTTTGGTGTTGGTCCACAGTTCATGGAGTGGGACATGGTGGACATGTTACTGTGGTTTATCCACATGGCCTTGTATATGGCTTATGTGGAATGTGTTATGTTATTATTTGGGTGTCCATGACATAACATGTATTGGTAGTACGTGTGAGACACAGGCCTTTGGCATAGGCCAGTAGGCCATTTGGTGGTGATGCAGCTAGCTGTTGGCAGGCTGTTGCATTCTGTCAGTCCTACAGTCCCAGACCGCCATACAGTATATTCCCCTGGGGTGACTAGGTAGGCGTGATAGGTGTTCATGCCAATACTTTCCATCAGTATTGATCAGGTGGTGTGGATTCTGGCAGGATGCTACCTATAGCTAGGGACACACCTGCATGGGACACCTGCACTGCATGCTGCATTCTTTTGCTATTGCCATTTACAGGTGGGGGTCATATTGTACCCATTCCCAACAGCAGGGATACGACCAGAGAGGTATCTGTGGGTGGTGTTTGGGTGAGCTGGGTGCAAGTGTGCTACAGACACTACTTGTATCTGACGCACGGATATGCATGGGACATTCCAGTGATGCTGGCATGTGCAGGTACATCAGCTGTTTCCCAATACATCAGTCCTATCACCTTTGTAATCTGCAAGTGTTCAGGCAGATGACACTGGTATTCCCTACTACAGACCCAGATAATGTGATGCATACCTGTATGTACAATTCCAAGGATATGTCAGTTTCACAGTTACACATTATATACTGTATGTCTGGAGTACTTTCCCTTGTGTACTGCGTGTATATCTAGCCCAAAAGTCATGCCATGTCAATCTTTCAGATGGCGACACATATTACCACCATACATTTACACTGGCCTACTGCTAGCATGTGTTATAATGGTGGGTATTGTCTTTGGCACTGCAGCTGTGAGGACTTGGCCCTGTCATCAGCAGTAGTGGGCAATGGCCACCTGGTCATACCTCAACATGCATACATACTGACCACTCTCACACAATATGAAACACACACCAACCTAACACACACATACCTGCATATTGTACAAATGCTACAATCTATCCTGCTACCTTGGACACCTCTGGGCATCCGTGCTCCACTGGTATTATACCTACACATACATGTTACTACATTTCTACATAGGATTGGGGTGGAGGCACACCTGACTGTTACTACATGTCTACATAGGATATGGAACGCACACCTGATTGTTTCTACATTGCTACACAGGATTGGGGGGGCACACCTGATTATAACTACATTTCTACATAGGATTGGGGGGCACACCTGACTGTTACTACATGTCTGCATATGATTTGGGGGGCACACCTGAATGTTACTACATGTCTACATAGGATATGGGGGCACACCTGACTGTTTCAACATTGCTACACAGGATTAGGGGTACACCTAACTGTTACTACATTGCTACACAGGATTGAGGGGTACACTTGACTGTTACTACATTTCTACATAGGATTTGGGCGGCACACCTAACTGTTACTACATGCCTACATAGGATTGGGGGGGCACACCTGACTGTTTCTACATTGATACACAGGATTGGTGGGGGCACACCTGACACTTGTTCACATTTGCCATGACTGTACTGGTATGTCAGGTACTCCATTTCATTCTGTTTTCTAACCTATGATGCTGACTAGAGGCATATCAGTGTATTATAGGTCATACGTTTGATTGACCTACATATTAGTTTCTGACTTCCTACCCTTCATAACAAACATCCCACTGCCTGACCTGATGTAGTCTGTCTGTGTAGGCCTGGGGGGTTTCCCATAGGCATCATTCAGAGTCCTTAGCACAGTCTTTGTTTGTGTTTGTCTACACCTGTCCTGGTGGCTGTGACTGTTGTTGAGTATGTGAACCTCCCTGACTGGCGTGTGTGTGTCATATGGCCACACATGTGGCTCAGCACATTTCCTGCAATGGGTTTTGTCACCATGTGTAGTACTGGCTACTATGGCAACACTAGTATTTGTTACAGATCTCATGCTGCCACTATAGGTGTCTACTATCTGCTGGCATTTCATTCATCCACCCGATTCCCTTACATGCTCACATCCATTCCATAGATACAGATAACAACACATACTACTACATTCGGCAATTGGTAAGTTGAGTGACTTACCTTGTGGGTGTGCCAGTATTGAGGGTGGTGCTGGAGGGCTGCCTATGTTGGATGCATATAGTTCACTCCCTACACATGGTTGAGCACAGGTAGTGTCATGTTTGGCATCCCTTTTACTGTATGTGCGAGTCAGAGAGAGGTGTCATTCCCTGGGTCCCTCCTGTGTCAGTGTATGTGCTATGCATTGCCTCTTTGCCAAAGCCAGGGCATACTGGCTGGCCTCCTTCTGTCTACTGCGGCAGCGTCAGGTTGTTCCTCCTCTGAGTCACTCTGTGCCTGTGCAGGCCTTGGCAATGGTGGGGGGCTGTGTAGCCCTGCCCCATGCTGTTCCTGCTGCAGCTGTTTCTGCAGGATCATATTGTGTAGCATGCAACATACAATGACAATTTGAGTACATGTAGCTGGTGAGTACTGCAAGGCTCCACTGGATGTATCCATGCACTGGAACCGTGACTTGAGCAACCCAAACACACATTCTGTTATGATTCTGGTCTGTGAGTGTGCCTCATTATGGAGTTCTTGTTCGGGTTTGTGTGCATTTCTGATGGGTGTCATCAGCCGTAGCTCCAGTGCGTAACCAGCATCCCTCACTAGGTGACCATAAGGGATGTCCCCATTGGCAAATCTCTGGTACAGCTGCATCGGATGCCAGATGTGGGAATCGTGATAGCTTCCAGGGCAGCCAGCACACACATTCATTATTATGCCCTGGGCATTGCACAAGACCTGGCAGTTGAAGGAGGGGAAGCCCTGGTGGTTGATGTAGACCCTACCCTGCTCACCGAATGGTGCTTTGATGCATATGTGCGTACAGTCTATAGCACCCACTACCTCAGTGTATTCTGCTATTTGTTGGAAGAGATGCATATTGCTGGCCAACGCCTCACGGGTGTTGGGGAAATATATGTGCTCACTGGCATGTGCTGATATAGCATCCAGGAACTGGTGGAGTACCCTGGAAGCTGATGCCTGTGAGATCCCCATGATATCCCCAGTTGGCCTTTGGAAGGTACCTGTAGCTAGTATTCTTAGGCCTACACATACCTTGGTATCCACTGGGATGGGATCCCCTCTGTTAGTTCTGTGTGTTAGGTGTGGCCAACACAGCTCAACAATTTGCTGTAGGAGGTCCCTGTCCACCCTATAGTGCTCCACTATCTCCAGCTCATGTAGCCCCTGGGTAGGTTACCCTCGGTCTGTATACTCTTCTCCGTCTCCTCACTGTGGGTTGGTCGACAACATACACATCCTCACCACACTCAGTCTCTTCCAGGTGTTGTTGTATGATAGTTATTGCAGCCACTATCATTTTGTTGTTTTTGTTTGTTAAAAGTTCCCCGCTTGTATACACCGGTGGTGTAGCGTATGTGGGAAAAACTAGAGGGATAGATGTTTGCATAGTTTATAGTAGTGTTCTGGGCTGGGCTGGTCTGCTGCCTGTGTATTTGGCTGATTCTGATACATTTCACCTGCCAGCTATGCTAGTTCTCCTAGATTACCTTATCTATTACCTTATTACCTATATTACCAAACAGTTCATGTGCAAAATGAAAACATCTCAATAACTACCTATGTATGGCAGCTGATTGGATAAGTAGAAAAGAAAATACATACTCCCATGTATCTTGTGTTAGCATTTGTAGGGGTGAGTACAGTTCTACACTGTCAACTGTGTACTGGAAGTGGCTACATTCAGGTCTGAGTACAACATTCAAATCACTGGCTACACCCCTAGCATCAGTTATGAGAAGTATACCAACCTTCTGACTTACACAATGATGTCCAGAGCAAACAAGCATGGTCCCAACTTTGGAAAGCTGAAAGGGCTATGCCTACCTGACTTAGCAATTTATAGTATTGGGTTGCTATGACAGTGAGTACTGCAAGTACCACACAGCAAGCTGCATGCAATTGCCAAATGGTGGCCACCAATTGGTGCAGAGGCCATCACATGCACATGTGCAGATGCCTACAAAAGCAGACTGTACTTGCTGTCCACACATGCAATCACTTCATTGCAAGTACGGAGAGAGAGAGAGAGAGAGAGAGACGTACAGCCGCAGCTGACAGCAGCAGGAAAAAAGAAAAAAGATCAACCAGAAATATATTTAAAGAAAATGTAATATATAGCAAAAAAAAAAAAAAAAAAAGCTAAAAGAATATATTGAAAAAAAATATTGAAAAAAATATATTGCAAAAAAAAGTTTATTGAAAAGAAAAATATATAGCAAAAAAAACTCATATATTAAAAAAATTATTAAAAAAATATATATTGAATAGAAAAATATATTGAAAGAAAAAATATTGCAAAAGTAATAATATATTGAAAAGAAGAATAATCATACTGAAAAAATATATATATCTTGAAGAAAATCATAAACTATAAAAAGAAAACCTTTTACAAAGCACACAAAACAGAGGAATACGAACACATACAAAGGTAAGCTATGTAACAGCTATGTATTTACTGGCATGTAGTAGATGTTCATGAAGAGTACACTACATAGTTTGAATCATCCATATGTGGCAGCAGTACGTAACTATGCACAGATGCCCTGCATAACTACTGGCATGGAGACATCAGTGTGAAGCTGTGTGCAGTGGGATATGATTGTGACATATGTAGTTCAGCATTAAATGTCAAACATCTGATCCATGTTATCTGTGTTCTGTACAGTAGTGTGTACAATGTCTGTCTGTGAGAGTAGCGCATACGGTTATATAAACATGGATGTCACAGAGTAAAAAATGGATGATAGTCATATTAATGTGTAGCTTAGCATTGGCAACAGCTGTACCAGGCTAGTATGTTAATCTAGCATTCTCAGCTATATATACACCCTCTAATATTACTGTGTACTCACATGTGACACCTGTTCATGCTGCAGCAAAGCCCAACAGGTCAGCCGTGAGGTACACGAACTTACAACAATGTGGACCTTGTGTGTGTATGGCACACAGATACAGAGAGATCTGCCTGTGTCAGATATATTAGCATCTGTACATGTGCATAGAGCAAGGGACATACTGCAACTGTTTGTGAAGGGTGGACATATATGTTGCTGAAGGTTGTTATGTGCATATGTCTATGTAGGTTGTAGTGTGTGGCAAACAAGACAGCATACAGTGCTGTTATATGACATGTGGTGGTTAAACACTGTGTGTATAATTCGTCAGGTTTGTAGTGTTGCAGCCAGTGAGGCCTGCTAAAGCTACATAGGCTGAGAACACCTTCAATGTATTTTGCACAACACTGTGCAATATAATGACATAACGGTATACCTCACAACCTTTGCGTAATTGATATACCCACAATGAAAGGTGGACTGTATATGTGCCAATATGTATATCTACATGTACACCAATGGATGTTTATATGTGTGTGTGTGTGTGTGTGTGTGTGTGTGTGTGTGTGTGTGTGTGTGTATATATATATATATATATATATATATATATATATGTGTGTGTGTGTGTGTGTGTATATATATATATATATATATATATATATATATATATATATATATATATATATATATATATATAGATATTAATTATAGAGAGAGAGAGAGAGACAGGGTCATATTTACTGCAACAGATGCCTGGTGACAAAGCCATGGACCCAAGCTTACTGTTGACACTGCATTGGCATACCTTCTTGCAAAGACTCTGTACCCATGAACTACCACATAGGTGGTAGTCTACTTGACACCGAAGGTGTGATAAGAGACCATGGGACACAGGTGGACAGTAGTCACCCCTTTGATAATCACAGTGCCACACTAGTCATGCCAACTGTCTACGTGGCACACATCATCACAAAAGGTGTGTCATCCAGGGAAATATAGGTCAGTGTTCCCCTCTACTCATCACACATAAAGCCCATTATTGAGTACAATGCCCCATGTGGTATGTACCTCCCAAGACATTGACGGCAACTGGAAATGACACAGACATACCTCACAAAGAGTAATACCTGCCTCAAACAGATGCCCTATGTAGACCATTTTACAAACCCACAGCTAGACTGTGTTGCATACCACCTACACAGAGGTGACCTCTGCCTAACATACTAAGCTATGTCAAACCCAGAGATGTTGGACATGCTCGATGTAGACAGATCACAATCCCTACGAGCTACACGCTCTAGGGACCTAAACCTTGTGACCTCAATAGACAGCACATGCTGGAGGGATAGATTCCTATCTCAGAGACATCCCATACTCTGGAACAAACCACCTATCAATAGCAAACAAAGCCCCTAATTAGCTGTCATCAGAAATAATCCTGATGAATGTATGGGAGATAGGAAATACACCCCGGGAATCACCTCTGTGGCTCTGCTTGACAGGGCCACGTGAAACATACTTACCTGTGTGTCAAAGGCCGGGGTAGCATATGTCTAGACTTCTATAGGCCCTAGGACCAATAGCCTATTACCTGCCTATGAAGCAATACACACACACACACACACACACACACACACACACACACACACACACACACACACACACGTACTTGTTGCAATAATTGCTATGTGACGTTGACTGAGTGTGATGGTGAATGTGTTGGTGAATGTGTCAGAGTTTGGTATATGTGTGATAGCTTAGTGGGAAACTGTTTCTGTCATGGTATTATGTGTCCTAGCTGTGATCCTAGCAAAAGATGTGTATACAATTGCTAGGCTGAAGAAGCAGTATGCCATACGGTCTGACGTAGTCCCTTGTTGTCGACTGTGGTGCCCATTGTAGGCTAAAGCAGTACATGTATGCTTATTGAGTGTTACTGCTGGTGAATCCAACTCCTGTATGAACTGTAGTACTACCTGAAGCTGTATGCCTAAACAGCACAGTATGGTGTGCGTCCATGTTTATTGGAACCACTGTTTCGTGTGTTCCCTGTAGTCCTCACAGATTACCTACCTCAGGCATAAGGTCTCGTAACTACTGACACACAGTACTGTAAGGTACACAGGTAAAGGTCACCTGGGTTGCCATACCTATGTGTCTGGTATGTATGTCTGATGTGTGTGTGTGTATTCTTTTACCATGGCCTCGGTCATATGTGTGTTACAGGATATAACTGCGTATCTAGCAACATGTATAGTCTAGTACATCAGTATGTCACCTATATTCATGAATGTGCACATATGTTAGGCAGGGGTCTGCCATCAATGACTACTGTGGTATAGTGGTAATACTGTCACTGGACTTTACAATCATTGCAATGGATTACAAATTTCATGATGCATTAGCATGATATATACCTCCTGTGGCTAGGTGGTGCATTGTGTCGCATACAGTGTGCCATGTACTGTTGTATAGTCTTACATACTGTTTTAACTTTGTTGCTGTGCAAAACGTGGTTTGATATATAGAGTGTGCCAGGCACTGTCAGGCAGTTGTGGGTTGAGAACTGATATGTGGTATTGAAAGTGTGTATCTTCTGACAGCCAATAGGTTGCTATATATGGCAGTTAATTGATATCTGTACTTTAGAAAGTTATGTGTGCCACATGACTTGCTCACACATATTGTTTCATTGTCTTCCAGGGTTATGTCCCACCATTGTAATCCCGCCTATAGCACAGCGGAGGAAGAAGTGTTCACAGCCAGCCTGGTGCAGCAGTATGCCCTGCTGTTCTCCAGAACCAGCCAGGACCAGCATAAGCAGACTGCGCTGTGGCAAGATCTTGTCCGTAGGGTAAATGACATAGGCATGCATAACCGGACATATGCACCGCAGTGATTTAATTAGACATGTCCGGCAGCATGCGTCTGATATCCGCAGACAACAGCTTGCCACAGGTGGGGGGGGGTAGCCATCCATCTCCCCCTCACCAGAGTGGAGGAGCTGCTCCTGAGCCAGGTGGCTCCTGGCCAACAACAACCCTAACAACTAACATGTGTCATCATGGAGGCCGGAGCCACCCAGCAAGTTGACATGGAGCATGCAGTTAACATGGCATAGCTGTAGACTACTGTTACCTCTATTGTTAGAGCATGCTTATGTGAGATGTGTACTGTGTAATTAGATGATGTGGTGCCTAGTGTTGTGCAATAGCAATAATTAGGAATACAATCTGTAGGCATGTGACTGTCAACCGTTGTACTACTGTACGATTGCAAACACACAGTAGCAATGCCACAGTTGTTGCCACTGACAAAGTGTCTCATATCCTTGTATGTCCCTCTGGTGTGACAGCAAGGCAGCAGACCCATGCTGGTGAGTGTGTTCCACCTTTAATATTGCTAATTAAATGTGCATGTCATAGGTGAGGTGTAGGCCATGTAATCGTAACACACCTATGCATAATGCATGCTGTGCATGTTTGCTGTGAGACTATGCACATCCCAGTAACGTGGGTAGCTGCCTAAAACACATACAATACACAGAGCATCCCACATAATTGTGGCGACACTGATGTGGACATTGGATAGGCAGAGTCGATACACATGCACACAACATACACAACTTTGTCATACGCAGTACACGTTAACATGCTACACATGACGTATTCAGATGCCCGCTGTAAGGCCACACTACAGTATCCCACACATCATTCACACAGCACACATAATATACCTGAGGGGTAGATGCCTCACATATGGCTGTGTGACACTCTTCGACACATAACACATTCATGGTAGGCAATGCCCCCTTTTGTGCATCTTACAAACCCATGTAACAACTGGCTGTGAAATGGTGAATGTAGCCATGGTACTGCAGTTCTGGTACAGCATGGTATGTGCCAGTCTGGCGCACATTAGTAGCCTTGAGTGACCACATGATGCTGCATGATGATGGCTCATGTTAGTACACCCCATCCAGTTACAGTGACCACAGTACTACACATAGCATTACCTGCTATGCACCTCAATGTTGTGTGTGTGCAAACATAGTCACCTATACACAATATAATTAGCAATCACCATTTGTACAAAGTGACACATATATGTCTTGTAATGCTATAGAGTGTATAGGTCACATGACACACGCTGTTTCTGTGTGATGTTTAATGTTGCAGTTGTGTTGTAGTATGCCATGTCATGTCTGGCACTGGCATGTCCACAATATGTTCTACACTCACCATAACCACTGTACAATGGCCATGTTGAGCAATGGTATTCCATCAGGTAAACATGCACCACCCATCCTGTGTGTATACATAGCATACATGTGCTAAACCTGTGTCCACAATTATTTGCTAAAGACACAGACACTCTAATCAGAAATGGATATCTATGTGACACACAGATACACATCCAGGCATGGTATGTATACCTGTGAGAGATGGTGCACAGGACATTGCAGAGCTTTTAATACTTGCACAGCAATGTCGTGTCCATGTACACAGTGCATTCCAGGGTGAGGCCAATCACTGAACAACAACACACATGCATCAAAGACATGTATAGTGTTATTGGCAAGGGCTGTCAACATCCGCACTGCATGCTGTTGGGAAACACACGTCCTGCATGCTGACACGTGTGATATAACTGTTTGCCTTGTGATACTGTACCCCAACATCACGCGCTATTGAGTATGTTCTGGATTGCTGGTGGTGGTGGTGGTGTGTGTGTGTGTGTGTGTGTGTGTGTGTGTGTGTGTGTGTGTGTGTGTGTGTGAGTGTGTGTGTGTATGTTTTAGTGAGGAGTGCATCTGTGTGCATGTGTGCATGCATTCATGTGTTCACGTGTTCATGTGTTCATGTGTGCATGTGTGCATGTGTTCATGTGCTCATGTGTGCATGTGTGCATGTGGTCATGTGTGCATGTGTTCATGTGTGCATGTGTGCATGTGTTCATGTGTGCATGTGTGCATGTGCGTATGTATTCATGTGTTCATGTGTGCATGTGTGCCGACATCATGTACAGGTCGTAAAGTGTGTTTCCTGTCTTCCTCTTACAGGTGCTGACTTTGGGCTGGTTCACTGCAGCAGGGAAACTGATGTCACTGAGCAAAATAGTGATACTGATGATAGGTGTGTTGAGGCACAGGCATGTTTGCCAGGGTCTGTTGTTGGGCCACCAATCGACAGTACACAAGTGTCCACGCCATTCATGCATACAGTCAGACTGCCAATACATCCATCACGAATGCCCTTAGCTGAGGGACAGCGTACAGTTGGCATTGGCCAAGACAGTGTGGTATCCATGGCACATGCATCCCAACACAGCAGCCATACCCAGATGTCTGGAAGGGTACCACATAGGCAGATGTCCAGGGATTCTCGTAGGAGCACTGCTGCTCATCATGCCACTGGCAGACGTGCCACAGGTCTGACAACCTCATGCATGTTCCAGGCTGTCATGGAGGCACAGGCACATATGGAACTGTACACCAGACATGGACTAAGGGCACCGAGGGCACATACCACCATCATTGACAGTATCCATGACCTAGCAGGTGCCATCCGTAATTACATCAAAGGTCACTGATAGACATTGGGGTGAGACATTAGATGTCCTCTGCAATGTCATGTCCATGTGTCAGGACAGTGCGGGATGGGTGAGTCATCGATGTGGACGTATGCCAGCAACATCAGCAGCTGGCAGTCACCGCGGACGTCCCTCAAGCCACAGCCGCTCACATAGTGCCCGTACCAGCCCCAGCAATGTTGGGGGTGGGCTGTCCATAGAATGTCCTAGAAGATCACGTGCACGTGGCTCTGGACAGTCCCAGCAGGGACCTGTGTCCAGTGTACATCCATCTACCTCTGGGGATAGTACCCAGTCTGGCTTAGTACCTGATAGTGTCAGTAGCACCCCTGCCAGGCACAGGTACCGTATCCATGGCAGCCACATGATGGAACTGTGTGCATGCAGACACACACACACACATACTCCAGACATCTAGGGCTAACACATACCTACACACATTACATCAACATTGGCCCATACCAGTATTCCTGCCCCTCACACATACACACACACACACACACACACACACACACACACACACACACACACACACACACACATATGTCGATTAGATGGCTCACTGTAGGCCTCTGGAAAACCAACAACACACCCTGTGCATATGATGAAACCTGTGCCACCTCCTGTCATCTGTAACATCGATGCAAGAACAGGCTACCATGGTGTTGATGCACAAGGTGTCCTTATAGCAGTATAGCAATGTTACATGTTGTCAGCAGTAGAATGTAATGATATGCTTGAAGGTGTAGCTGAGCAGGCATGATGCATTAAAGCTATGATTGTCTTTGTAGTGTTGTTTACACCAGTGTTAGTTCCAATTGTGTATTATCTGGCCACGTGCCACTTGGCTGATGTGTGCAGTATTGGCAGCATGTGTAGAGAGTGGGCAGTATGTGTGGGATGTGTGTAGCACAGATTTGCAGGTGTACAGTTGTGAACATGGTGGAGGTGCACTGCCTGCATGTACGTGCATAGTGGACACATGGGCAGGGTGACATGCTCTGTATTACACAGTAACACTCCATAGTTTCTATTGATGGCCAGTATGCATTGTACTACACACATTTCGGAACCTGTCTACACATGTGTGTATGACATGGTTTGACATTGTGCTGTGGGTGATACTGTTACTGTCATTGTTTTGCATTCTGGTAGTATATATCACTTCAACAGCCTGACCATAAATAATCGTTAGATGATGTCTTGACAACTGACACACAGATGTAGGACACACAGCAACATTTGGATCCTTCAGGTACTATACTATGCCAGTAACCACTGGTATTCACCTGCACCCATTACTGAGACCACTCCTGTTTGGCATAGAGCTCTCTTAGGTACAAGCAATCACAGTAGGGATATGTCCGTCCACATCTGGTAATGCACACTGTGGCCTATACTGCATTCTCCAGATGACACACACATCCTCCACAAGGGTATCATACAGACAGATGCCTGTTGTCAAACCCATGCTGTAAAGCTATAAGCCAAACTAAGCATAGTCATCCACCTTTACGGAACATATTATCACCACAGTACCACATAGGTAGTAGCCACCAACATGATGAACAGGTACCGATGTGTACATGCAACCAAGTGTTACGTCATCTCTCCTTTGATAATCACATTTCAAAAGGTATTTTGAAACCCCTCGGTGGATCACATAAGCAATAAGGGGTCTGCATGCATATCCACAAAGGTTGTTGTACACCTGTTATGAATAGTCATCATTGACAGACTTTGCTGCATTTGAACAGGTCTGACATATACCTTGGCCATAAACCCTCACTCGCACATTTCAATAGAAACCATAATGAGTTTGTGTGACATGGATGACCTAGACCAGGGATCACTGCAGTGGCTGTCCTTGTCACAAGCATACAGATGTGACCTAAGGTCTGGGAAGCAGCAGCACAGTTTGGCAAAGATGACAGCTGTGTTCTTGGAGAAAGCAGGGTTCCCACACATGCAATAATTGAGGTAACATGTATGTATATGTATTTGCCACACAGCTAGCTCACATGTGCAATGCATACTGATATGTCATACAGTAGTAAAAGCAAAACCCACAACACATTGGCCAACAGTGTCACACACATACAGCACACACACTCACCAAGTGCAGGATTCAAACCCCTACCTAACTACTTCATGATACTTAAGGAGTACGCATTAACAGGATGCGCTATACACATTACTGGAAGATCTCTTTTCCACAGGTATATTTGTAGGATGGTGACATCATCAGACTTGACAAAGATTAGTTTACCACTTTTAAGATGTTTTACTACTCTCCTAAAAGGTTGATCCTTCCCAAGGAGACCACGCACAAACACACACAGTTGTCAAGTGCAGGATTCAAACCCCTACCTAACTACTTTATGATACTATAGATGTACTTATTTACACGCCGCGCTACACACATTACTGTAAGTTATCCTTTCCACAGGTATATTTGCAGGATGGTGACATCATCAGACTTGACAAAGTGGGTTACATTAGGTGACATTAGCTGGGCTACATTGAAGGAATGTCTAAACACTTTGGCCATGTGATCATCAATGGGGAGTTTACTATCTACCTGTGTCCCTAGGGCCATAATGACTTTCTCCGTACATACTGGATTGCCACCTATGTGGTAATTTGTGTGCACTTTGTTCTACCCAAAGGGGATGACTATGCATTCTTTGGCATTCAGCTTGAGGGCATTGTTTTGACACCAGGTATCTGTCTCTGTAAGACACTTCTGGAGGATGTCTGTATTAGTCATACAGTCAATTATGGACCACAGTTACCATTTATCTGAAATCCTGTTCAGCCATGCACCTCCCATGCTTGCCTGTACCTCTGAGCAGTATCTACTGAACAGGTGGTGTCCCAGGACCAAGACCTGTGGGATGCCATGTGTGACTGGCTTAGAGTTGGACATGGCACCCACAACTCTGAACATGTGTGTTTGATCTGTGAGCCACTTGCCCACCCATCCTGTGACATAGCTGTTAATGTTCAAGCTGGTACACTTGTCCATGATGACAGAGTGGGGAATGGTGTAGAAAGTCCTTTGTGAGGTCCAGGTGGGCCGTGTGGACTACTTTCACCTCCAGCTATGTTCTTGGTAACTGTTTGAAATAAATCAACTAGGTTTAGGAGACAGGATCTGCCTTTAACAAGGTGAAGTTGTGTAGAGTCCAGTGTCTGGAGGTCTCCAATATCTTAGTTTATGGGTTCCATGACAATTTGCTCAATAGCTCTGTAGACCAGGCTGAGTAGACATATCGGGCAATGGTTTCCAGGTTTGGTTGTGGCACCCCCTTTGTGGAGCTGGATAACTGTTAGTGTATGCCATTCTTTGGGTACATAGCCTGTGGTACGCTTGGGTCTGGACAGTGTATGTAGGTGAGGGTGTAGTTCCTTATGTGCCTAGTGTATGACGCAGCCTGGGACACCATCCAGTCACACTGATGCTGTGTTCCTAGCTTTGGTGAGGGCTGTCTTTACCTGCATGTCCATGACGTCTGGGGCTCTGCATCCTTCTGTGATGGACACAGGCCCTTTGGGGGTGATGGGTGGGAGTTTACACTGAACTTGTCCCCCTGGATGTGGGCAATGTAAGATGGTTTGGTGTATTTCTTTCCTTTTTTCAGTAGCTGACAGCATATTTGGAAGTTGACACCGACATGTCTGGTATAGCTACTGAAGGCTTTGTGGTTGTTATTCTTACATTCCTTGCCTATTTGTCTTTAGAAACTGTCCTTGGATTATTGTATGAGTGATCATTGTTTCTTCCTGATAATGATCAATGATGACTTTCTTTTAGTGAAGTTGGATCTATCATGTGTTCATTTCCTCCTTCTGTTGTATAGCTTATTTATGGCCAACAACCACATGATTGTTGTCCTATGTTTGGAGGAATGCATCTTGGTTTTATTTGTGATGTCTCATTCCATGCATCCCTGTAGATGCTCATAGGATGCACTTGTAAATGATTCTGCAGATTGTATACCATTATCCTATAGCAAGAGGTCTTTGGAACGTTCCACTTTGGTCTTGGGAAGTGTGCAGTTTGCTTTTGCAAATGTCTTCACAGTGGTTTCATTGACTGGGTGGGGGGGAGGGTGGGATGTGGATGTCCAGTGTGATTACTTAATGATCTGATGTTACCAGTGAGGGGTTTATCTCTGTTGTGGAACAGTGGTACCCCATGTTGGTGATGATCATGTCCAGTATGTTTTCACCTATAGTGGACATGGTGACCAGCTGTTCCAGGGTGTTAGAGTTTTTAAACTCTAGTTAACATTGGGCAAAGCACATTGTACATGAGTAATCCCACCACTCAATGTTTGGGTAGTTGTAATCTCCTCATATAATGGTGTTTGATAGGGCCTTTATATTTTCCACTGTTCTCCGGAATACTGTGTGAGGTTCCTGAGACAAGGTACGTGATCTGTAGCAGCCTACAATCTGATGGGCAGCTTTGCCCAATGTTAGTTGCACTTGCATGGTCTCCAAGGCCTCATGCTGTGCCACTAACCAGAAGGTGTGGGTATCCATAAGGTAAATGGGTACACCCCTTCCTTTTGTATTTAACTCGTGGTTTTGGGTCCAAAGGTCAGAGGGATTGTGAGTGTTTTAAGTGGAGCATATCCAACAGTTCTGTGTTTGACATAGCTTTGTATGTTAGGCAGTGAACACCTCTGAGTAGGCGATATGTAAGGCAGTATGGATGGAGCATTTTGAGATGGTATGTATATGGCATGTATTTCAGGAAGCTAATGCTCTTTGTGAGGTATTCCTGCTGGCTTTCCAGTTGTTGTAGTTGTCTTGTGAGGTACTTAGCAATAGTGGCGCTGTACTCTATTATAGTTCTAGTGAGTGATGAGTAGAGGGGAACAATGTCCTCTTCTATTCTGCATGTGACACATTTTGTGATGAGGTGTACAACATAGGTGGGTTTCCTGACTACTGTGGAAATGTGATTATCACATTTGTATCCACTGTCCACCTGTGACCCACGGTCTCTTGTCGCACTTTCAGTGTGAAGTATACTACGACCTATGTTGTAGTTCTTGGCTACAGAGTTTGTAACAAAGGGGATGACAATGCACCTTTTGGCAATGAGCTAGAGCCCATGGCTTTGACAACAGCCATCTGTCTCAGTGAAGCCCTTTTGTAGGATGTCCACATCTTTAGTGTTTACAATTATGGCTCCTAGTTTGCAGTCCTCTGGAAACTTCAGTAGCCACAGACCTTCCATGTTAATGTTTACTTCAGGGAAGTAGATACTACACAGCCTGGGAAGTTATCTGGTCCCATGGCTGCTGTGATACTGGCTTTGGAGAGTGTTTTTTACCTGTGCAGCCGTGATGACAGCAACTTTGCAGTCTTCCATTATAGAGATGTGATCCTTCATGGGTGAGAGGGGGGTAAAGTTAACACTGATCCTATCTGCCAGGATGTTGGCAATATCAGTTGGCTCTGTACATTTAGTGCCATTGAGATGTAAGTCAGAACAGATCTGAGTGTTACCATGACATGGACCTGTCTGTTGGGCAGAGATCTCCTGAGTAGACAGTATGCGACACAGTACAGATTGGGTTACATTCAGTCTTGTTGCATGGGGCAACTATTTGAGGTCAGTAATCCTCTAGTTAAGGTACTTCATTGGTCTTTCTAGCTGCTGAACGTGCCTAGTCGGATTCATCGCAAGTGTGTTGTGGTACTCTCTGACAAGTCTGATGACTGCTGAGTAGTGGGAACCTCCTTTGACCTACATGCACAGACCTTGGCAGTTTGTGTGAACACATAGCATGATTTTCCGACCACTTTGTGAATGTGTTTCTGGAAGTAGAGATGACTATCCACATTTGTCCATAGATCCCTTATTATCACATCCGAATTTAGCCTAAGTGTGTGAGCATGCCCAGTATGACCTTTCAGTATGCTGCTGCCTGACATTTGCTTTGTTTCTTTAAGTGTGTGAGCATGCCCAGTATGACCTTTCAGTGTGATGCTGAATGAAATCCACTACATTTGTTGGAGTGTGTGAGCACGCCCGGTATAGACATTTATACTATATGTGTATGGAAAATCAAGTTGTATTTTTACAGCAGGGCTCACCTTTGTGTCATAGATCAACAGGGATCATGCTGTGCCTGAAGGGTTTCCATGAGATGGTTTGCATAGACTTATCAACATTTCTACATACAGGGGGGACAGCTATTCTTTGTACATTTCTACCCAGGGGAACACCTGATTGTTACTGTGGGTGTACATAGGATGTGGTTTTCACCTGACACATGTACACATTTGCTATGCCTGCACTGCTATGTACAGGACACCATTTCAGTCTGTACTGTTGCCTATCGTACTGGATTCAGGCATACTACTATACTACAGATCTTAGCGTCCAATGTCACGTATATTAGCTTGCGACTTCATAGCCTACACAACCTCTGTCTGCATAGGGGTGTGGGGGAGGTTACCCATTTGCCTCTTTAGGGGCATGATACAGCATTTCTTTGTGTTTGCATTAGTGTGCAATTGTCCAGCTGTGTCTTTGCCACTGAAATGCTATCATGGCTTAGTGGTTCAGTATTGTGACTATAGTGCACAGTATCCTGGGTTCAAGCCCTGTCACTGCTTTTTATTTTCATGCTGGCCAGACCAGACTGCTTAAGGAATAGTAAAGCAGATATGAGCATGTTTAACTGACTTTGCTCAACTTTGCCTGACCTTGCCCAACATTGCACGAGCAATTTTGTTTACGTATAATAGATATTGGTAAACGCTGCTTAGCACTGCTTTATATTGCTTAAAACATGGCAATCATGCCTCAGGTGGTGCTGCATGGCTGCTTATGTCAGATGCACATACTACATTCCCTATACATGTTTGGAAACAGGTAGTGTCAAGTTAGGCATCCCTTTTATTTTATGTGCGAGTCAGAGAGAGGTATCATTTCCAGGGTTCCTACTGAGCCAGTGTATGTGCTGTGCATTGCCTCTTTGCCAAGGCCAAGGCATACTGGGCATGCCTCCTTCTGTCTACTGGGGCAGGCTCAGGTTGTTCCTCCTCTGAGTCACGCTGTGCCTGTGCAGGCCTTGGCAATGGTGGGGGGCTGTTTGGCCCTACCCCATGCTGTTCCTGCTGCAGCTGTTTTCGCAGGATCATATTGTGTAGCATGGCACATACCATGACAATTTGGGTACATGTAGTTGGTGAGTACTGCAAGGCTCCACCAGATGTGTCCAGGCACCGGAACCATGACTTGAGCATCCCAAACACACGCTCAATTACATTTCGTGTTTGTGCGTGTGCCTCATTATGGAGTTCTTGTTCAGGTGTGTGTGCATTTCTGATGGGTGTCATCAGAAACAGCTCCAGTGCGTATCCAGCATCCCCCACTAGATGACCATCAGGGATGTCCCCATTGGCAAATGTCTGGTACAGCTGTGACAGATACCAGATATGGGAATCATGGTAGCTTCCAGGGCAGCCAGCACACACATTCAATATTATGCCCTGGGCATCACACACAACCTGGCAGTTGATGGAGTGGAAGCCCTTGCAGTTGAAGTAGGCCCTACCCCACTCACAAGCTGGTGCTTTGATGTGTATGTGCGTGCAGTCAATTGCACCCACTACCTCAGGGTATTCCGCTAGTTGATGGAAGAGATGCATATTGATGGCCAATACCTCACAGGAATTGGGGAAATATACATGATCACTGACATGTGCTGACATGGCATTCAGGAACTGGTGCAGTACCCTGGATGCTGATGCCTGTGAAATCCCCATCATATCACCAGTTGGTCTCTGGAAGGTACCTGTTGCTAGTATTCTTAGGCCAACACATACCTTGGTTTCCACTGGGATGGGTTCCCCTCTGTTGGTTCTGTGTGTGAGGCGTGGCCTGCACAGCTCAACAATTTGCTGCAGGAGCTCTCTGTCCACTCTATAGCGCTCCACTATCTCCAGCTCATGTAGCCCCTGATAGGTTACCCTGGGTCTGTACAATCTTCTTCGTCTCCTCACTGTGGGTTGCTCAGCAGTATTCGCAATGGCACCACCCTCAGCATCTTGCACATGTTGCCTTAAAACAGCAATGGCAGCCCCTAACATTTTTTTGCCTCAGTTTAAGCTTTATAAGTTTTCACTTCTCTTTGTTGACTGCAGTGTTGCGGTGTTTCTGAGAAAAACATGGGGGAATGTTGTTTGCAGAGTTTTAAGTGCTGGGCTGGGCTAGTGTACTGCCTGTGTAATTAGCTGATTGTGATTGATTTCACCTGGCAGCTCTGCTAGTTCTCCTTGGTTAACTTCCTGCTACTTCTTTTCCTTCCTTTTCCCTTTCTGTTTCCACAGGGGGCAGTGTCACGCAAACAAGCGCAAACACACGCACACACACGTGCGCACACAGGCTTACACAGGCTTAGACAGGTGCACACGCGTGCACACAGTCTTACACAAGCTTACACAGGCTTAGGCGGGTGCACATTCATCTATACAGGCTTAGACAGCCTTACACAGGGTTACACAGGTGCACACACGCACATACAGGCTTAGACGGGTTTACACGCGCACGCATGCGTGCACACAGTCTAAGCAGCTTTGCAGGAAACTTTAGTGATAGCCACAGCGTACACCTTTGGTTTCTGGGTTTCAGTTTAGACAACTGATGACATGCCTCTTCCAGTCCTGAGTAACTCACAGCAAACACATGCCACTCTGCTCCAATAAGCTTAGAGTCTTTTTGATACATACCCCCTCATAATGTCACCAATCTTCTACTCTGTTACTCCCCTAATCCTACTCTTACACTCTAGGGACATGGTTCACATAGCAGGAAAAATTGGGATTCACTATCCTTATACTCATTTGCATAGGATTGCCTACTAATGCTTGGTTACATCTCTCAGACTGAGCTTCCCCCCTTAGCAACCACTACTCAGTAGCCATGTTGTCTTCAGCCTGCCATTCACTTGCATGGCAGATGAATATTTTGAATAAAATCCCTATTTGTGGCTTTTATTTATTTTTTTCTGGTTTTTAGTGCACTGCACATTTGGGTGGTGCTGCTCTATGCTTAAACATTGGAGATCGAGGGGAAAAAAATATTTTTTATTATTTTGCAACAGATAAAAATGCCAATGGCCATATATTTGGCCATTGGCATGCTTCCTCAACTGGATGCATCCTTTATTTGGAGCTGTCATAGCTCCATTTTTCTATTTGCAGAACGGTACTCAGTTGCCAACCGAGTACATTTCTACAAATAACACTACTCTTACTCGGACAGGTTAGTGTTTCCTGGATCGCAAATTTACCTCATTTGCATAGCTTTCAGCAGCAAATGAGGTAATTTGCATAAACTAACACTATCCATGCAAGAGTTGTTTTAGGAGCTCTCTTGCACGCCCCTGCCGGCTGTTCCTGGATCGCTTGACTGACATGTTGGCTGGCTGGAGTCTTACTCTCTTCTTAGACTCCGTGCAAGTCTTTGTGAATCCAGCCCTAAGCAATGTCAAAGTAATCCTTCATAAAGTGCAAATGTTGTATTTTCAAAGAATGCCACAAGATTCAAAATGCTAGCATAACGTCCAAACTGTACTACATCAGAGAATGTAAGGAAGTAGGTCCCAGTACCATTTTAGTTCAGCTATATTGTAGCTCTCTCCATAACTGTTAATGGTCTATGAAGATTTTACTACATTTCATATAGGAAACCAGCAGGCTATGTGAAATAACTTATTTTTTATGTTACTTATCCCAGGAGTTATTATATCTATGGAGATACAAGAGATGCCTCTGTTTTCTCCTATATAACTCTGACATATATTTTGTTTTTTGTAAAATTTACACACCATTTTCCTAAGTATATTTATTATGTACTATGGCTGGGTGATTTCTTTATTGTTAATTGATGACATGTTAGATTCACAATTTTCACTTTTTGTTTTTCTGATGTAATTAAAGAATAACATGCTATTACTTTCAGCCTCTGAGATAAGATGTGTTCATAGGTCTGTGATTTTCAAGACAAAAAAGTATTTTAAGTACTGTATTAAATATAGCTTGCTTTCGTGGCTAGCACAACTTTGAAAGCTAAGTACTACCTCTGTCATTTTTGGGATATGTTTATTAATTTTGCGATTCTACAAAATGGTGCTTTATTGATTTTTTAATAATATTTTTGAGAGTAGCTTTATGCTTTTTCATGACTCTTGTTTTTCTGGTGTATAATGGTTCCTATCACTTGTGCAACTAACACTTTATACAATGGAGTGATTATGCCCTCTTTAGACTGCCAGATAGATAAATGCTGGCATATGCCAGTAACCAGTGTATCTTTTCCTGTTGTTTTAAGCAGCATCATGCAAACATGCACGTCCTAAATAAGCTTCCACCTTCCTTCAACTTTGACAGACTATAGGACATTGGAAAGTCATTGACCATCTGCTGTGGGGCTCCTATATAGAGGGAACTGATAAACTGTCCTGCCTGCAGTAATTACAGAGTTACCCTGCCCAACTTCCCTAGCAGTTCTGAAACTAGTGAAGATCAGTATTGAATCAAGATCACTTGCAACATGCTATGATGCCCTGCCCTACACCACTGGGCAAGTATCTTTTTTTGTTACATTTACCTGTATAATTTTGTGTTCCTGAATGCAGAACTTACTGACAGTATTATTAGTAAATCTAGTACAAAATGAAAGTGTGTTAATGCAAAACTATGAAAAAACTGCCACAAAGAGACAGGAGCTATGAGATAATACATTTATTGTGTAATGGGTCAGCCAAAAAAGAGCAGTTTTACCATTATTCAATCAGCTTCCTCAGTATATCAGACAAAATGGCTGCCATAGTAAATAGTGTATTCATAATGTACAACAGTATGAAAAAAATCTCTGCTAGTATTCCTTTCAGAGTTCCTCTTACGTGATCAGAAAAATATGAGGATAAATCTCAGACATATGTTAATGCAATGTTTGGAAATTCTAATACCATGCATGCAACTCATGAGTTTTGTATTCTGTAATAACTCGTCTCTCCAGATCTATGATTGAGCCTTCATTTACTATTGGATCTCTGATTATCCAGTACCTGCTGCAAGTGCTACACCAATATGCTTCCACCCTGATCTTCTTCCAGTAGTCTTTCTGCTTACCTCTGAATAATTTATTCCAGTCTAAGCTGTCAAAGAAGTGAGAAAGATAAATTATTTAACACTACATTAGCTGTAGAGGGTAAATTGCAAGGTATTTACCGTATATGTTCAGTAAGGCATTGTATAAAGCAACACCTTCTCATTCCCCCTTTCTGTAAAGTATAGCATACTTCAGTTATGCACAGATGCATAATCAAAATTGTTGTACATAAGTGTACTTTAAGAAATCAAGGGTTTGATGCCAATCTACTCAAGATAAGAGCTTGTTGCTTTTTGCTTAGTGTGAAATGCTGAGTGCTATTCTCACATTATTTTTAATTGTTGACATGTTTCATGTTGAAAAGAAAAATCACGTGTAGTCTCAGTTATTGGTCCTTAAGACAAAAAAGACCCCACCTTCATGTTCAGAATGATTCTGCTCATTTAAAATGGCAATAGAAGACAATATGCAGTCTGAATGACATAAAGTAAATGTAAAATTCTGTTGCTCCTTAAGAAAAACCAAGACAGGGATGTCTTTCTAAATATTACAAGTCAGTTCCTTAATTAAGTTAAGTAATAGATTATCTAATCAAATAGTACAAAGAACATAATTTTCAGTGGCTGTCACAGGCATGAAAAAAAGCCTGAAAATAATATTACATATTAATCCAGCACCTAGAAGAATAATTTTGAAGCACATTTCTGTACTGCTCTGGTGCATGATCAGAATTACTCAACAAGCATGCAATCAAAAGAGAATGCAATATAAATATGGACAGTAAAAATTTAATTTTCCACAATTTAATTAAAATTGGTTAAATCAATGTCCTACTGGCTTATGAACCAAAATGAATATATGCCCCTTGTATGCAAATAAAGAAAAATGATGGCCAAATTCTGCATTCATATGATTGACAGCCCTTCCAAACAGAAGCGTTACTATAATTAAGTAATAATGTATGAGTGAGTGTACATATGACAAATTGGAACCTTGGTTGATTAAATTGAACATATAAGCTGTCAGTGTAATTATCACAGTTTAATCATTTTCTCCATTTGTTGTAACAGCATTGTCTTTAGCCTCATTTGGTACTTATTGGATGGATAGTCAAAGATGAATTGTGTAACATAAAACATGTCCTTTAATATGGAGAACTCAAGACAAGACTCATTTAAGCCTGTAAACATGATGATGGTTCTAAGTGCACAGTGTTTCACATTTGGAAGTAGGCATTTAACACTGCCACATGCAGCCAATCATTTAGCTAGGCTATAATGGAGCATAAATAATCCTGATGATTTAAAATAAATGTGGAAGTTCTACCCTTCACTTTAAAAGTTTATTATACTTTTGGTCATCCTAATCCTTTGGTAATATAAGAACAATTACTTGTAGGCATCTATTTCAAAGGAAAATATGAGGGTATTGCATGTTTTTATGAGTTTCCCTCTTAAAAATATGTAGCTTTGAACTGTGTGCATCAAACATTGATATTAGAATTGAATTGCAGTTTAGCACATTAAGTTATATACGTTGGTATATATTGTTAACCTGTATCTTCATGTATGAAACCATGGTAAGAGGGGATCAGATGCTGCCAGTACCATATGAGCACTGCTGTTTTCATTATTTATGCTGCTGTTTTACTGCCATTTCTCTCGCACTGTTTTTCCCAGCTACAATTAATTTTTTGCTTATCAGATGGTTGCAAAAGCTGTTTGACTAGTACAGGGTCCCGTGTCTGGCAATTCCAGGGATGGAACATTGCAGATTATGCTTGATGAAGAGTATGGTGCCAGGGTGCTAAAGTATCATCTCAGGTCTTGATAAGTTTTCCCTTTATTTTATGAATTGCCTAACTTGTGTTTCACTGCATGGCTACATTAAGTGTAGGAATTCTAAGGTGTGTGTGAATCCTTCTGTCAATAGCATGTAGGATTCAGGATGGAAGAACTGAAAGCAAGATATACATAACTTAGTGATCTCACAAAGATAGTCTATAGGGCTGATACTTAAGTAGCAGTATATGGGATGAGAAAGGATTTGAAAAGTGTTCAGGTTTGGCCTACTATATATATCAGCTTAACATCAATATAAAAATAATAAGAATAGTGAGAGGATAATGCACAGATGAATGGAAATACTAATAACAGGAAAATTAAAGGCGTCTATGGTTATACACATCAGACACATATCAGATTAATTTTAGATAAGCAGGTACTGCAAGAAGGCAAATAAGAAGGATATTTTCATTACAGGGACATTCACTATGCAGACATCAGTCCAGAATTAAAACATATGGATGTCAAAGGTATATTGTCATTTTAAGGCAAATTGCAGCAAAATATACCCAGTCTGAGTAAAAAGGATACATGCCTGACTTCAAGCTTGCTACCAAGGATGCAATGCAGTTACTGCAAAGGGTCCATCAGTGAGTGAAAGAGAAGAAATAATTCTCAAGGGAAGTTCTTGAGAAGGTCTAAGTGGTAAGGGTGGTAATTAGGAAAACAAACTAATATTTGGCCAGTTCAAGTGTTTAGTCTCTGTTTTATTAATGCATCCCTGTGTCACGTCCCTTGCCTTCCTTTACTCAAACACAGATTTTGCTTGTCTGTTTCTGATTCTTCGTGCTGCTCCACAAGCCTTCTTCCTTCCAGCTGCACTGAAGCCCCAGTCTTGCTGCACTTCTTCCTTGGATTTCAGCCATAATCCTGAATAACATCAGGTAGGCCTACCCTATGCCTAGTTCAGGACCCAGCCTAGGTCATCTTGCACCCTGGGTAGTTTCCTTGAGCCACCTTTGTCAGTTCTAGACTGGCAAAAAAAAAAAAGAAAATCTTCATAAAGCTGAAAGCCAAAATCAGTTGTAGCAAGCACCTTTGTACAACTGCAGTTACTAGCTCAGTAGCACATGTTGAGCTATTAACTGCAACCACAAATGCATTATTAGCTTTCATTTATGAAGCTGCAAAGTTCTCTTGGCTTATTGTATGGTACCCTGCATCTTAAAGATGATTGCTCTTATCATATTTACCACTCTCCCCAAATGGACATTATTTCTTTCTGATGCAAAAGGCCACAATGCATTCATATTATAAAGAGATTCAGTGTGCCCTATATGTATACTCAGGAATCATCCCACCATCTGTTTTTCACAAAGTTATATAATCATGTAGCTGTAAATTTGCCAGTATTGGATTTTACACCCACTCCAAAACTTTCTTTGTACTACTTATGGGAAGTCATACATGCTTAGTACTGAAACCCATGGCTAACAGGAGACACCTGCAATCATTTCCTTGTAGATCTAACTCGAGGACTACATGTTATCTGTAAAGTGCTGATGGATTTGGCAACTCCTAGCCATTTGACAGTGCCAATAGACAACATGTTATCTGTAAAGTGCTGATGGCTTTGGCAACTCCTAGCCATTTGACAGTGCCAATAGACACTAGCTTATGCATTTGCTGATACATACTGTTTTCATACTTTTCAGTTGCTGCTTGTGGAGAACCCACCGATACATGCAAACACAATCCTCAGATCTCTCAGTCATGTACTTTCCCATGCATGCTACAAAGCACATAAATTAAATCAACTTATCTTAATTTCCTGACTTTTTTTTCTCTTTTCTAATATCACTTCTCAAACTTGCACATGCTCCATACAGCAACTAAAGATATACATAAAGCACATTTAACTTTATTTCACAAAAGGCATAATGAACATTAATAAAGAAAAGGTTTAAACATTAGTTGGCAGTATGGAGCAGAGGATTAAGGATATGAGTTATTCATGGTCTGCTTCCTCTTTTCCAGAGTTTGATTCCTTTGGACTCCATTAGCCTAATATGTGATACTTAACTAGTCATTTCTCTGAGACAATTGAGAAACTGGACTATGTTCTCAGTGGTCTCCTGGACAGTATGTCCACTTATTACCTATGGAACTATCAGTTTGACTTTTTTAAAAATGAACTCCGTTCCTCTGAAGTTGCTTTCTTCCTGTCAGTGCTTGCTTCTGCCTTTCTATATTTAGATTGGAAAACAAGCCAGCTCCAGTACTATAGAAGTGTAAAACTTTGACTACAACTCAGGCACCACAAGTATGAATAGCAGTTTGTGTGCAAGATGGGGTTGTACTATCTTGGGGAAATTGATGTGGTGGAGTACGATGCGTAAAACCACAATCATACTGTGCATCCTAGGATGAGCTTCTGATTCACAAAGTCGACACTTGGTGGTATCTTCCATTACCAAGCATAAGTGAAGGTGCAGTCACAGGGAAAGTTGGAGGAGTTCCTATTGGTGAAGCAGATAGTTTGTCCTTCTGCCTTGTGGGGGTGGATTAAGTCATGCAAATATTATCCTGCTAGTATACTCAAAAAGTAGGAAATCCTCAAGGCTGCCTCTGTTATGGCCCTCCAGATGATCTTGTATCTGGGAATGAACAAGCAGACTCCAAGTGAGAGAAGCATGATTTTCAACAGCTAAACCTGCTGTTGTAAGTCTGCCCCTCTCTGTGGCTTATGTCTTTGCTGCTCACCATCCACAACCCTTCCATTGTTATGTGGCACTTGTGGCACTGGGGCACCTTCCCTTCGTCAGGTGCTTGCATAGATACCATTCATCTCCCCTGAGTTCATACTTCATCACAGAGCTCAAGACTTCAACCACTTCTGCAAAATATATAATCCCATGGGGGAACTTTGCACATGACTGAATACATCATTGTAAACTTTAGGTTTTCTGATGCACAAAAAAATATGTATTTTCTAAGCTTGTTTCCTGCCTTTCCTGTAAGTCGTCTAGTCCAGATACAGATTTCCTGTATCCAGGACTGTTTGTAATCTTCTGAGCTCCCAAGCCTTTCTGTGTTGGAGGGAAGCCTTCTAGCTTAATTTTGTTTCTTAGAACTAGCCAGTTTTCTAGTTTCAGCACTCAAATCTGTTTCTTTGAGCTCAGCACTTGTTCAGAACTCATTGTAAGCACTAAATAAGCTACAAATTACTACAGCACTCAACTATCCTCACTTGTCTAGAGGAAAACAGTTTTTAGTACTTAATAAATAAGCACCTATCCAGGCATGTCTAAGGGTCAGCTCCCGGTGTTTTTTTCTGTCTACCTGATGAATCTGGGCATCTTGGGGCAATGCAGCAATTGCCTCATGTACACAGACAACCCTCTCCTCCTACCACTCAACACTACAACCTGTGAGAGATGCACTTATATAGCCAAACTGGAAGCAAAGCTCTCTTCACCCAAGACTGGACTAGACAGTCAAGAGGAGAAGGTAAACACTTGCACCACACCACACTCATCACGTAGTCCCTCAAAACCTACGCCACCAAAACACACACATAAAAACACGAAACACACACCTACATTCATGGAGGCTCTCAAAAAAAATCTACCCAAGTAACAAGGACCTCCAAAGCAGAAACGCAAGCAACCTCCACCCCCAACACATCCCAAATGACACATAGCCCACAAACTCAGTGTACCACTCAACCACAGCCCATAAAACATAACAATGTACCCAACACTCTAGTCATAGGTGACTGTATAGTCAGGCACACTGATGTTCCACTCACCAGGCTAAACAAGGAGAAAGTTACTGTCAGCTTCCTGTCAGGTGCCAGGATCCGCCACATAATGCATGTATTCAAGTCACTCCACAAAAAGTACAAATATAACTCTGTCATTGTCCATGTTGGTGTGAATGACCTGAGACATACCTCCCTGGACTATATGAAAAGAGACATGGAGGAGATGTCCAATCTTGTAGCCCAGGCAGGTATGACCCTAGCCCTGAGTAGCATCCTGCCATCACCCAGAATGATACCACAGTACAAGGACAAAATGATTGACTTCAGCAATTGGCTAAGCTTCTGGTGTCATTCTAAGGGGATCCAGTATCTGTCTGCCTGGGATGACATGATTAACAAACCATGATGCTTTGACAGAGATGGCTTGCATCTGTCGCCCTTGGGATTCCGGATACTGGCTAATGCTCTTGCCACCCCTATAGCACCTTTTTTAGGCAAGATTCAAATGACAAATTCATCACTGTAACAGGTAGAAGCAAGCAAAATCGGAGGGTAATGCTACTTAATGCTAGAAGTTTAAACCTCAAAATGCACTCACTCGAGGCACTCCTTAAAATGGAGAACATTGACATCTGTGCAGTGATAGAGACCTGGTTCAAGGTTCCAGAGAGCACCCCTGCATTACCAGGTTATAATTCATACCACACCTTTTGGCTACCTAACCTGGACCAAAGCACTAAAGGTGGAGGCATGTCCATATTCATTAAGGATATCCACACCTCCAGGCTAGTTGCTCAGCATAATGCATCTGAGATTATCCAAGTGCAACTAACTCTGGGCAAGACCGCAATCCAAACTGTAGCTTGCTACAGATCCCTTACCATGCCCCAGGATTCCCACCCCTTATTTCTTGATACACTGGAAAATATTAGGGTACAAGCTAACACCCTAATAATGGGTGATTTCAACTACCCCACCATTAACTGGGAAAATTACTCATGTACCAACTCTTGTGCTCAACATTTTCTGGAATTCATAAATTCCAACACCTTGGATCAACTTATCCACAACCCCACCAAGGGCAGCAATGTCCTAGACCCGGTCATTACCAACATGGGCAACCAGTGTTCCACACCAGAGGTCAATTCCTCGTTGGTCAGATCCGACCACAAGCAAATCACCCTAGACATCCACATTCCACCCCCACCCCCCATTAGGGAAACCACCGTAAAAAAATTCTCCAAAGCCAACTTCATGCTTCTTAAGACAGAAGTGGCAAACTTCACGACACCCATGCTGACGGACAATAGAGGTATGACTGCTGAATCCTATACAATTCCACTTTATAAGCACTTACATGAGTGCATGGATTGTGCAATCCCTAACAGAACCAAGATGCTATCCTCCAAAAAAAGGAAACCAATCTGGTGGTCCCCTGCTATAAACAAACTCTACAACAGAAGAAAGAAACTGTTGCAAAAAAGAGTAAAATCCCATGATTGGAGGAACTCCATGGTCAGCCTCAGTAAGAAGCTGAGATCCCTCCTAAAAGACCCCAAAGCTAGTTAAAAAAACAAAATCACCACTGATTCTAAAGACAACCACAAAGCATTCTATAGCTATGTCAAGAATCTCAATGGCAACACTCAGATCTGCTCTGAGTTACAGCACAATGGTACTAAATATACAGAACCAACTGATATTGCCAACATCCTGGCAGATAGGTTCAGTGCTAACTTTACCCCTCTTTCATCCCCTAAAGGGCTCATCTCTATACTGGAAGAATGCAAAGTTCCTGTAATCATGGCTGCATAGGTAAAAAAACACACTCTCCAAAGCCAAGAACACAGCATCCATGGGACCTGACAACATCCCAGGCTGTGTTCTACATGAACTACAGAACAGACTGGCACCCCACCTAAGTACCATGTTCAATCATAGCCTCACCTCAGGCTTTGTGCCCACTGAATGGTGCACAGCAACAGTTATCCCACTCCACAAAGGGGTAGCCACCACAGACCCTGGGAACTAACGCCCCATTAGCCTGATGAGCCTGGTCTGCAAGGCTATGAAATGTATCATCATGGAACTTATAAACAATGACATTGGTAATCTTCAAACTCTGGACCCTACCCAGTTCGGGTTTGTAAAAGGCAGATAATGCCTCCTAAACCTGAGAGACTTCTTTGAAGCGGTCACCAAAGGCGTAGATGAGGGCAAGGTGGTTCACACAGCCTATCTAGATCTCGCCAAGGCTTTTGACACCATCCCCCACTCTGGAATTATAGATAAACTCACTAAACTAGATATAAATCCCTATGTCACAAGATGGGTTACCAATTGGCTCACTGACAGAATCCACACTGTGAAAGTAGCAGACTCTAAATCCAACTTCAGACCAGTGACAAGTGGAGTACCACATGATTCAGTCCTAGGTCCTCTCCTGTTTGGTATCTACTTCTCTGAAGTACAGGCTAACACAGAAGGTCTTTGGCTAACAAAGTTCGCAGATGACTGCAAACTAGAAGCCATAATCAATACTCCTAACGATGTGGACATCCTATAAAAGGGTTTCACTGAGACAGATGTCTGGTGTCAAAGCCATGGCCTCAAACTCAATGCCAAAAAGTGCATTGTCATCCCTTTTGGTAAAAACTCAGTACCCATGAACTACCACATAACACCGAAAGTGTGATAAGAGACCTTGGGACACATGTGGACAGTAGTCTCTCCTTTGATAATCACATCACCACAGTAGTCAGGAAATCCTTCTACATGGCACACCTCATCACAAAAGGTTTCTCATCCAGAAAAAAAGAGATCATTGTTTCCCTCTACTCATCACTCATTAGACCCATTATAGAGTACAATGCCCCTTTTGATATGTACCTCACAAGACATCTACAACAACTGGAAAGGACAAAGAAATACCTTACAAAGAGGATTACCAGCCTCAAACAGATGCCCTATGCAGACTGTCTCAAAAAACCCAGCTTAACTCTGTCGCATATCGCCTACTCAGAGGCGATCTCTGCCTAACATACAAAGCTATGTCAAACCCAGAGCTGTTGGACATGCTCCTCATAAAGAAATCCCAATCCCTCTGAGCTACACTCTCTAGGGACCTAAAGCTTGTCACCACAATAAACAGAACATTCTGAAGGGATAGATTCCTGTCCCAGAGACTTCCCATACTCTGGAACAAACTACCTATCTAGATCAAACAAAGCTCCTCATTAGCACTCTTCAAGAAAAATCTTGATGACTGGATGGGAGATAGGAAATTCACTCAGGGGATCACTTCTGTGGCTCTGCTTGACAGGGGCACAGGAAAATAATTTTCTTGGGTGACAAAAGCCAGGGTTCCATTTTGCTAGGCTTATATAGGCCCTAGGGCCAATAGCCTAGTACCTACTTATGAACCTATGAACCTATGAACATTTACTCTTGGCTGACATAAATTAAGCTTGCTTGCTACAAACCTGAAATGAAAAATAATTTTAAAAAGGCTCTTCTATATCCTATCTTACAGGTCTTGCAAGATGTCCAAAGCATATACAAATTAGCATTCCCCCAGGGACTCATATCTCACTAGCAGATGTTAATGTCTCTGGGCTACTACCACTGGACTTTATCAGAAGACCCTGTGTGCTCTTTTGGTTTTAGTTTTGTTTATCTGCATACCAGTCCATTCTGCTAACTTATCCTTCATACTTGAAACACAGTTTGCCTCATCTACTTTTTCTGGAACACAGGTGATACTGATAGTTTTCCCCTAGCCATGTATTCCTAGCAAACTGCATCTCTTTCAGCATTTCCAGGTTCATTACACAGTAACAATTTGTTCCTTTCCTATCATGTTTACTTTTCCCTTTGTAAGGCCAACATGGCATCTGAATTATCATTTAATATCTCATCAACTTCAGCTTATCTTTTGAATCCTTTATCTAGAATCATCTATTTGGTTGTTGGCCACTCGGTCAGCATTGTCACTGATTATACATTTTTATCAGCATTAGACTCATGTATGCCCCAGCTCTCACTGAGAGCCCTGCTTTCATTTCATGCACCATGTGGTTGACTAATGCTCATTGTACTTCTCCACCTTCCATTCGATTACTTTCTTCTTTTTTTGAGTTTTTTGCTTGTTTTTATGTGACTACAAAATAATGCACCGTCCAGTTGTGTTTGTTGACTTTTGCAGAAAGAACAACATAGTAAGTAATAACCTCTCTTCATGAACATTTTAAGGGAATGACCTAAGAGGCATTGCTATCTTTATAACAGCAAATTGAAACTCCCTGACAATAATGATAGATATCTACCTTCTATTTGTCTTAAATCCACTATGGAATCCAATGTTGCATTTGTTAAACATATGTAATTTGACATCATATTTTCTTCCTCTCTCTTTAGTTCTTTTTTTGTTGCAAATATCATAGTGGTCTTCAAAGTTTCAATGTTTAGGTTACTAACCTGAGAATCAAAGCAGGCAACGAAAAACTAATAATCCAAACAACAAGAGGTGGGAACCACGACACAGCATGACCAAATAAAACAGTTTAATCAGATTAAGTGCTTTTCATTTGTTATCATATACAAAAGAAGGATGTTCAATTAGTAGCATGCTTAAACTGAAGAGTCTGAACTGATGATACCCTACTGTAACAATTTTATTCAGAGGGTAGTATGGCTTTCATATAAGGTTAACAGCGTGAGCCTATAGAGGACGCTTTCCTGTTAATTATTGTTTACACAGGTTATACTTACAATATATACAGTATTGACGCACGGATCTATTTTTATTATCATTTTTATTATTATATTCACTAAACGTTTAGTTTTGATTTAGTAACTTTGATTCAGTGTAGGGGTGTGTTTTTATTAATATTTTATTAATTTTTTATTAATTAATTTTTTATTAATAGTTGAATGTATTTAGACTTTAGTTCGTTGTAGATGTACTTAATGGGTACATTGTTCTTTAAGAGCTTAAATTGATTAATTGGCTATCATTCCTTGTCTATTTAATCTGCTTGTTTGAAACATTTGGTATCTGAAGAAGTTTGTATATGATAACAAACAAAAAGCGCTTAATCTGATTAAACTGTTTTATTTGGTCATGCTGTGTCGTGGTTCTCACCTCTTGTTGTTTGGATTATTAGGTTACTAACCTTCTTACATGGAGTTTTAATGGAATATAGCCTACTACACTTAAAATAGTTGGTATTTTCCTTTTTCTCTGCACTGAGTCCAACACAATGCTTTGTCGTTGATGGTAAACACAATTGAGTATGAACTGGGTACTCTTACTAAAGTTAAGATATACCTGCCTTCACTAATGTGCCCCTATTTCACCTGAAACCTGATGTCATCTTTGTGACAGGACAGAAGTAAAGCTATAGACATGATCACTAGAGGAACAGAAGTACTATGTGGCAAACAGCATTTTACACCTCACTATGCTATGTCTTTAAATGACTGCATAAGCTCGATCCCAGGTATGACAAACAATGATCTAACCACTCAGCTTACAGTCTGTCAATGTTTCTTTTTTTCATGTTACCTGTTGTTAGAAGACATCATTACCATTGTAACCCACATGATTCTTACCTGAGTATTTGACTTACAGGAACATGCAAAAAGCTGTTGTCAGGAAGAAATTATCACTCTACCCAAGTATGCAGTTAGTACCCTCTACAGTTGTTCTATCAGGTCTCTTTGCTTGTCTCCAGAAGCTTCTGAGACATATAGCTGCCTTGATATGAGGTTTTTGATTTAGTGCTTGTTACACAGCCAATGACCTCCTCAGACATAGAACTCTATATTCACCTCTCTTCCTCAAAAATACATACTTTTCCAGCTACCAGCAAAATTCACTGTTTATCCATGTTAGAGTTCTATTATTCTAATGTCCTTTTCTGAGAACAACCCCCTCCCCTGCCAAATGTGTATACTGCATTACAAGAAAGGACTAGCTGGTTATGAACACACTTGTTCCCTTTACTGTTGTTATAACCTTTACTTTGTATGTGTGTGAAATCATTTTTGGCACTTAAGGACAATCTGGCATCATACTCTACCCTCTTTATTACCAACTTCAGGGCACTCCACTTGTTGGTATTCCAGTCCAGCTGTTACTGTTTTGACTTCAGAAGTGTTCCGAGGTCATACAATAGTTATCCTTATTGATTTGTTTTCCTCTATTGATTTTATCCTGGTGTAGCTGCTCACTGATTCATCTTTCTAGTAATGATCCTGACAACGTCAGACACTGAAATTTCAAAACCTTCCAGCAGCAGTAGACATCTTTTGATCAGCCCACTGGAAACTGCACAGAGCCCACCAAATTCATCTTAGACGTCTCCCCTTTTACTACCCCTATTAACTAGTCCATTATCCATGTATTAGCTTGAACTCTGGATTGGTTCCTCGAGCACCTTAGTAAGCCTCTTGTTCAGTACAGAGTTAAGTGTATTACAGGACACTGGACAGACTTGCATGACTTTTACTCAATATCTTATGCCATATAATTTCCACACCCTACTGTGACCTTTTCTGTGGCTAGGTTAGCCACTCTATGGTATAAAATATGGCTCTAGGTGATACAGTTGTGCTGGCTAATGTCAAATGGGCATGAGTATCTGACTGTGATAAGTGAGTTGAGGACTGGCCTACTCTTGCCTACACCAGAGACCCATGATAACTGTGGGAGGGGTGTATATGCCCCTCTTGGCCAGTGTGTGCCTATTGTAAAGCCCAGCAGCCCTGGGTCAGTAAGCCACTGGTCATCTGGTAACCAGTTGGTTACCTAGCATACCTCCATAGAGCAAAAGCTGGAGGTAAAACCAATCAACCTGCCAAACATGACCTAAGAACTGCTATACTCAATGTAGGTTCACTTACAGGATGGAGCTTAGAAGTGGGTGACATGCTCCTAAGAAGAAGGCCGGACAGCCTACGTATCCAGGAGACAAGATGGAAGGTCAGTGTTGTAAAGCCACTTGGCTTGGTATCCACAGACTACTACTCAGCAGGAGGCCAGGCTAGTATTGGTGTGGGAATTGTGGTGAGGGAGAGGATTCAGAAAGTCATAAGGGATGTTATCAGAATTAGTGACAGACTCATGAAAATCAGACTCCAGTATGATCGAGCAGTGTTAATGACAGTATTTATAGTCTCAGCGTATACCCCACAGCAAGGCTGTGATAGTGAGGAAAAGAGTATATCCAGACAACATCTACAGGACCTAATAGATAAAGCAGAACAATATGAATTGGTGTTAATAATGGGTGACTTGAATGCACATATTGGGACAGACAGAACAGGAAATGATACTGCGTGGATCCACATGGGTGGAGCAGCAAGAATAAAGAAGGAGAGGCCATTCTAGACTTCTGTCTCGTAAATGGCTTGATGATGGCCAACACGTGGTTCAGCAATAGAAACAGTCATAAGATTACATTCAAGTGTGGCCAACATGCAACTCAGGTAGACTTCCTCTAGTAAGAAATGGGCACTGGGGTAGAATCAGTGATTGCAAACGATTGCAAAGTCATCCCTCGTAAAACAGTCATCCTATAATATGAACCAATGGCTGCCACAATCAACTGCAAGCAGTGGTCAGAGAAGGCTCTAAGGTCAACAGAAATTAGGTTGAAGACATGGAAGTTGAGTGGGGAAACAGCACAGCAGGTCAAGGAATTATTTAGGGCTCTAGCGTCTCAAGAAGAAGAAGAGAAAATAAGTGAAGCAGAGGAAGAATGGTGGTGCCTCAAAGCAGCACAGGTGAGGACTACAGAACAGTTATATGGCTGAGCCAGGTATGGAAACAAGGCACATAAGAAAAGCTGGTGGTGGAATGCAGAAGTCCAGGAAGTCATCAAAAGAAAGAAGGAGAGCAGGACAAAGTGGGAGATGGAAAAGACTGACCAGGCTAGGAAGGACTACTGGTTGGCTAACAAAGAGGCTAAGAAAGAAGCTGCAATAGCAAATAACAAGGTATCAAATGCACTCTACCAGCTGCTAGTAAGTGACTCAGTACGTGGCACAAAGAAACTAAATGAGGTTGCAAGGCAAAGACAGAAAGATAAAGAAGATAGTCAGGCAATCTTCATAAGGGATGCTGGCAACAACCTGCTCACCTGTCCACAGGACATCAAAGACAGATGGAAGGAGTACTTCTAGCAGCTTCTGAATGAAGAAAACTCCTTAAAAGCTGTACTGTCTAACACACATGGTCTATGATGAGAGAAGAGGAGGAACCCAAAATAGAAGGAATAAGAGCATCACTAAGGAAAATGATGTCACGGAGAGTAGCAGGCTCAGATGAGATCACAGCAGATATGATAAAGATGCTGGGTGAGATAGGGGAGAAATGGCTGAGTGTACTTCTAGCAGTGTTAAGGGAAAGGTGTATTGCAGATGACTGGAGAATAAGCATACTATTGCCAGGGTTCAAGAAAAAAGGAGATATTCACAACTGTTGGCAGTACAGACATATCAAAGTCCTGTCATATTGCATGAAAGTTCTGGAGAGGGTGATTGATAAATGAATACATAGAGTAGTAGAAAGTAAGATGGGAAATGTGCAGTTCGGATTCAAATCAGGATGCAGCACAACTGACCCAATGTTTGCATTAGACAGATACCTGAACAAAAGCTGGAGATGAGGAAAAAGTCCAAATGGGCAATCCTAGACATGAAGAAAACACATGACAATGTCCCAAGAGCGCTGATTTGGGCAACCCTGTGAAGATTCAAAGTCCCAGAAACATTGGTAAAATGAATGCAGTCTATGTTCAAAGACTCAATGACTCAAGCATGAACAGTGTTCAGTCTCACAGAGGGGTTCTCAGTGGGAGTGAGTTTGCATCAGGGTTCAGCTCTGAGCCCACTGCTGTTCATACTGGTGATGGACTGCATTAGCAAACAGGTCAGAGGATGCAGATCAACAAAATTGTTGTATGCCGACAATGTTAGCATTACAGGCAGATTCTGAGCAGGAACTTCAGCAATGGATAGGGGAATGGAATGTAAAATAGGAGGCACTTTAGATAAAACTTAGCATAGATAAGACAGTTGCAATGGCAGCAAATGGGGAAATAAGAAGAAACTGAGAATTGAAATAGAAGGGGAAATACTGGAATGGATTAACAGCTTCAAGTATCTGGGAAGGATGGTCGAGTAGCAGGGAAGTCTGAATGAGGAGGTAAAAGCTAGAATTAGAGGGGCTGCATCCAACTGGCACAGAGTGTGTATGACAAATGAATGCCAAAGAAGCTGAAAACTAAGGTGTACAAAACAGTGGTGCAACCAGTACTACTGTATGGTACAGAAACCTGGACAGTAAAGGCAGAACAGTTGAGGAAGCTAGATGCAATGGAGATGCAGTACCTGAAATGGGTGGTAGGATGCACACTGTGAGACAGACAAAAAATGAGGACATAACAGCAAAAGCCAAAGAAGCTCCAATTGCAGAAAAGGTCAAAGAGAACAGATTATGGTAGTTTGGGCACATGTGCAGAAAAGCAGAAGACAATCTTGTGAAGAAGATTTGGGACAAACAGGAAGAAGGCAAGAGGAAGTAAGGGCATCTAGCAAAGATGTGGATGGACTGTGTGAGAGAAGACCTGTGACACTCAGGCATGAGTGTCAAAGAAGGTAGGATTGTGGCACTGAATAGAGAGAGACATGGCAACAGTTGGCATGATACCCTGGCCCCATGTAGAAAATAGGAAAAAGGAGGTTGATGATGGTGATGATGATGACCGTCATCACCATGTTGCAGTGATATGATGTACTCTAGCAGTAAGTGTGCTCATAACAATGGAGGAGTGAATAACATATGAAGGTGAAAAACTGTCAACTCTCAAAGACATAACTAGGGCAGGGCAAAGGAACCATCTGCCTCCGGTACAAACTGCATGATCTGTCCTGTAGAAAAAGTGCTGATTAGTCTTTGTAAGCCAGTGATCTATTCTCTGGGTATTAAGTGCCAATCTGTCCTGTTTTTTTTTAAGCAGTTGCAATTATAGCTCTTAACCTCTTAACACAAAAAAATCTGGACAAAGACAAAAATAATGGGGGGACAAAGTCTCAAAAATAGGGAGAAATTTTACTCTTAGAAACGAGAAAGTTGCTAGAATAAAGGGTCTTGTGTTGCCATGCTTTTTCTGAAGGAAATGGAGTCTGAAACTCAAATGTTTGCCATTGTTTAGTGAATTCAGTCCTCAGTGGTTTGCTGCAAAAATCCAGAAAACCATAAATTTTATAAGGAACAGACCAAAAATATGTGACAAAAATCTAGACAGTTGAGAGGTATGGACTTGCAACTAACATCAGTGATGCTTAAGTGCTTTTTTTTTCAGTTACTATTTGATACATTTTCTGAAGCTTTTTTGGATTCTCTGGGAATTGGGGGCATTTATTTGTCTCATTTCTGGTTGTGGGGGGCGCCAAATGGGAGATTGCTCAAGCTGCTTATGCTGCTAACTGACATAGCTACTTCTCTTCTCATTCTTTCTTGGTAAAAATAAGGGGACTGGGCTTGGGGTCTGCAGACTGCTGCTGAGTAGAATAGCTACCACCAATTTCCTCAGGACTATTTCTATCTGTTTGCCAACTACTATCTCTCCTCTTCTATTCTGTGCTAATAAGATCTTCAATTTTCTATTCAGACCCTGTAGAAATGCCATAGGTAAAGATATATTACTGGTTCAGCTCGAATAAGGCCTCCGTCTAATTGCTACAGCTTCTAAAAGAAATGTATCCATCATTCAGTCCATATCAAACTTCATATTCAGATTCATCACTGTCTCCCAAAGAAATGAACACCACTACAAGCTATTGGCTACCTGTGAAACAATATGCTGACTTTCTACTTACCTTTTAACTATTTAAACTTATCAAAAATGCCACCTTCCCCCTCACTATCCTCCAGGCTATTCAGAGATGCAGCAACATACAGCCTTAGAAATCTTAAGCAGACATCTTCCCTCCAAACCCCTCAAACTAGGCTTTGCTGCATAAACCATGCTTTCTCAGTCCTTGGTCCCAAACTGTGGGAATGTCTCCCATCTTTTCTTAAAGATCATTCCTCTTACCCAATATACAATTTTCTGATCAGAAATAAAGGCACCTTTCAAGACATAGAAAAATGCAACTGCTGTCTATCTGGCCATGTAAGAAATAAACTTTTGACACAATTCCCCACTCAGGCATAGTAGAAAAGCTAAATAAACTGGGAATAAAACCCTATGCCACTGGCTGGATTGCTAGCTGGCTTACATTTAGACTCGGATACCATCCGGGGGAAGTTACCTCCACAAGGGGTCTAGTTACCAGTGGAGTCATCCAGGGTTCTGTGCTGGGACATCTCCTTTTTGGCATTTACATTCCTGAAACAAAAGCCATTATCAAAGGACTCTGTCTGACTATGTTTGCAGATGACTGCAAGCTAGGAACAGTCATTGAATCCCAAATGACTTAGGCATCCTGCAGGAAGGTTTGTCAAAAATAAATAACTGGTATTAAAATCATGGGCTGAAATGAAATGCAAAAAAAAATATTATTGCATTCTTTGAGAAATCATCTATCCCAGGGAACTACCACTTTGACAATATGCCCCTAAGAGTTGACCCACTCATTCTGGATTTGAGAACTTATGTGATAGTGGCTTAACTTTTGACCAACATGTGTCTGTTGTAAGAAATTCCTTCTATATTTCACAACTTATAAACAAAGGGATTGTGCCTAAATCTAGGGATGTCATTGTCCCCCTTTGCTCAGCTCTCATTAGGTTAATCATTGAATATAATGCCCCCTTTGGCATTACCTGTCTAGATGCATGCAACAATCTGGAACACCCACAGTGATACCTTACTAAAAGGATTCAAGGCCTAAACAAGATGTTCTACATGGACAGACTCAAAGCCCTGTCACTATACTCAGTATCCAACAGAATGCTAAGTGTGACCTGTGTCTGGCATACAAGGCAACCTCCAACCCATTACTGATGGATTTACTGCATGTCAGCCAGTCAAATGGCAGCAGAAATCCTCAGTCTAGGGATCTAATCCTCTTCTGCAATGTCAATAGAATAGTTTGGAGAGATAGGTATACTTTGTAGATGATATTACTACTGTGGAACAGACTCTCCATCCACATAAAACTAAGTTCTTTCCTATCCATTTTCAAGAACAACTTAGATTTATGGATGGGAAGCAGACAATTTACCCCATGAATGTCCCCTGTACTGCTAATGTACAGCTGCAGCTCCTAAAGGCATTTTCCCATGTATATTTCCCCTCAAATTATCTATCTTATATTCCTAGCTATTCTTATTAGGAGTAATATATAATTATCAGTCATGAGATGGGTAAGGCCAAACCAAATGGAACAGGTTATTTCAAGTACAAAAAAAATGGAAATTGGATAGCCTTAAAATGACCCACAAGGGAAGCTAGCCTAGTACTTATCTATGTACATATGAGCCTATAACTTAATGTCTTCATACCCTTCTTCCCTCTATTGCCTATATACCCTCAAGGAATAGGGAACCTTCAGACTCTGGACTCAACCCAGTCTGGCATTGCCAAGGGAAGGTCATGACTACTAAACCTGGCGGATTTCTTTGAGAAAGTTACCAAAGCAATGGATGAGAGAAAAACGGTGCATATCACCTACCTGGACCTGTCTAAGTCATTCAGTTCAATACCCCACCTGGGATTAGTTGACAAGCTCACCGAACTGGGAATAACCCCCTACATAACTCACTGGATTGCCAGCTGGCAAACAGACAGGACCTAGGAAGTCAAGATTGGTGAGAACACCTCCACTTAGACAGTGGTCACCAGTGGGATACCTCAGGGCTCCAAGCTGGGGCCACTCTTATTTAGCATCTACATCTTGGAGGAAAAGGCTAATGTCAAGGGCCTTTGGATGATCAGTTTCACAGATGACTGTAAGTTGGGAGCTATCATAGATTCCCCCCATGACACAAACATCTTACCAGAGGGTCAACACAGACAAATGATTGGTGCAGATGTCACGGATTATAACTCAATGTTAAGAAATACATTATAGTATCTTTTTGGAAAACAGCCACCAAGGCTAATTACTCCATTGATAAGACACCTCTAGTAGTCAGAGGTCAGGGGAACATGTGTAGACAGTAATCTAGCCTTTCACCAACATGTGATCAATGTAGTGAGAAAATCATTCTATGTCACCCAACTCATACATAATGGCATGGCATTCAGGTGCAAGGAAGTAATAGCTTATTCAGCCCTTATCAGACCCATTATAATTTCCCCTTCACTTTCAGCATGTACCTGACCAGATATATGAACAGTTGGAATACCGACAAAGGATCTTTACCAGGAGAATCCAGGGTATAAACATATTGTCCTATATGGATTGCCTTAAAGCCCTATCTCTATAATCAGTCTCAACAGGTTACTAAGAAACACTCTATGCCTGGCATACAAGGCATCCACAGTTCCATTTCTGATGGACCTTTTGCACATCCACAAAATGAGCAGCATCAGAGCCAGTCAATACAAGGATTTAAATTTTACTTGTGACATAATAAGACATGTTGGCAAGACAGGTATGTGTCTCAGAGGAACCCCATTCTCTGGAACAAGATGCCTATCCATGGACAGCAGGGTCCATCCCTAATCTTACTTAGACATAACCTTGACCAGTGGATCGGAAATCAGAAATGCACCCCTTGTCTGGCCTCCATGTCTCTGATAGACATAAACAGACAGTAACAATGTCCAGACTAACATAACTTGCTTCACCCCCACATAACCTTTAAAAACTTCCTGACTAACATACCCCCCGCTAATAAATGTGCATGATACACAGCAACCCAATTGGGTTGTGTTGCATGGCTGGTGGTCATTAGCCTATAATTTACCTATGAACATACCTTGTTCTGATTCTATTTTTGATTGTGATTTGATCAGAGTGCTGGCTCTGATTTCCGCTCTCTATATAATGCATGTATATATAATGTTTTGTCAGTCACTCTGTATATAATGTCATGTGCCTGTTGTCTTTACCCAAGGCTGAGACTGAAATAGGTCCAGTAAGATCAGTGCTCTACTCCAGTCAACAAATTCAAAATAAAAAAATATAAAAAATAAAGATAGAAACAGATGTCATTATGTCAAATGAAGCAAATTATAATCTCTTAGGTCCTCCTTCAGCTCACTATCTGCAGTAGGACATTACCTATTTCTTTTCATTTTGCTGCGCCTCAGCCAGTGTAGCAGAACGTCTCACCGCTCAGTCAAACAAGTTACCAGTATCCCTGCATATCCTGCTGGCTGCTATAGCTGCTGCCCATCTGGTCTCCCAATCATGCCCTCCCCCACAAACAGCAGCATCGCTCATACTACCTGAATTGCAAATACACAATAATCCACGTTTCACACATCTACAAACAGGCCCTGTAAAGTGATTCACAGTGGCTTATTCAATAATACCTTCACTGCATGATTTACCCTTGTCACTGGCCTTTATGGGAGCCCTAATTTATTCATCCACCTGCAGAAATCCTATATTTTACTTACTACACCTCCTACTGTTGCAGTCAACAAATGTATTGTCCCCTTCCTTCACCTTTTAACTCAGATCCTTCACCATGGCTGGCTTAACACTTTACTAACTGTGCCGGTTCCATTTTCATCTTGGCCTATTCCTCTGCTAACAATGTCCCACTACTGTCTATATGCATTCATCTTCCTGTTGACTGGTGTCTTCAATACAAACTGCAAATGTTTTATTTTTTCTCTCTCTTATATTTGCAGCTCAGTTTTGCCCTCTGAAAAACGATATATAGCAGGCATTGCAAGTCTTATTACATAATTCATCTGCAGAAATTTCTCTACAACTCATTTTTTTTCTAAAGTTTGCTTAGTGTATTAAAGATATCTTTTTGCTCTCCAAAATAAAACAATTGAGTAATTCATCTAACTGCATATCTTTGATATTGACTTGGAATAATAATGGTACGTGTGTTTTCGGGTATCCTTTCTTCCTATATATGCATGATTTAAATACTGTGTACATAGATATAATAGGCAATGTCATGAATATTATATGAATTGCCCAATCTGTTCTACTTGCTCCTTTTGTCACAACAGTGTATGCTTCAGAAATTGCCTTCTGTACCATAATAGTCGCCTTGTTTATATTCCAGAATCTTTCTCAACTTGAAGCAGTTAAATCTTTACTGGCCATTAATTTTGAAGAATTACAATTTTGTTAAGAGATCTCATGACTGATATAACATTAATGTATCAGCACCTATCATAACAAGCTTGCCTGTCTGTTAACAATGTGCTATGCATCATAACCCTATTCTTTCACATTTGGTATTGCCGAGCAGCAGTTTTAGGTTCTTTACTTTCTCAGGCATTACTTTGCAGTCTCTTCCTTTCTCAATTTGTATGCGTCTTCCTTTCACTGATGTCTGCGTATCCATTCTACCCTGTCCCACTGACCTGTTCTCCGGCATTCTTTTTGGCACCCTCTTTGTTGTGTTGATTAGTGAAAAGTAACCTCAGCTGTTAGTAGTCTCACCGGTGTATACCTACCTACTAGAGTTTTGTCTTGCTCCAAAATGCCATCATCTTCCTCCTGTCTTTTTGCCTTAGTTTCCTTCCTGGCCTTGGTGTTTCATCTTAAGGCAAATGCATATTTCTATGAAGCACAATGCAACTGTCTATGACACTCTGCAACTGTCTTGAGTTATAATGTAACCCCATGGCCTCCACTGTACAACAACATCTCCATGCCCCTTGATTTTGCCAGCGCAGCACATCCTAATTTGTTGGAGTAATCATGGCTGCCTGTTTAATCTTCATAGCACTGGTATAGTTGTAGTTTGCCTTCTAATACTAATCATTTGTTTCCTTTAAATTTATCTAGTGGTCAGTTTAGTTTTTGGCACCTAAGTGCGTATCTATAATGAGTTATGTGCCTACATATGAGGTTTGATTTCGAGGTATAGTGCCTGTAGGTGAAGCCAAAACATGGAACAAAATGTGGTGTAAAAGAAGTGATGTCCATGAAAGACTCAAAGGGCAACAGAAAAATGTTTGTATAAGTGATTTTGTTTCTATAACCAAATTTTGACTACTAATGTTAACTAATTGTAAAAAAAAAAAATGTTAATTTAGCACCTTCTCCAACAGTTTTCATGTGTTTCTAACAACACTGACAAAAGGTTTAAGGCAGTGATGGGCCCTTATTGGAAATGCTAAGCCCCTGTATGTGGCACCCAAAAGAATAGGTAAGTTAACGTGAATTTTACTGTAGATGAACACTGAGCTGTGTAAATATTATGTCTCAGTTCTGCACAGCTAGCCATTCCAATGAGACAAGTCTGGTTTCTGAGTGACAAGCACCATGAATGCAAGGAGTGCAATGCCTATGCAAGCAAATAGCAAAGGAGAAGAGAAGTAAGATGAGGAACCAAGCTGAAGGTGAGGGGAAGATTCAATGAGGAAGAAAGATGATTAGAAAGTGGTTTGGGAAGACCGTAAGTTTGAATGCATGTATGTTTTTAGTGCAGTGGGTGTGTAGAATTTTTTATGTTTTTATTTTTGCTTGCTTTATTTTTGTTACTTGTATACAGGAGGTGAATATGTATTTTTTATGTAGGTGTGAGAGGCGTGTGCCTGGACATTGATTATGTGCACTTGGGGGGGCATACTCAGAGTAGCCAGCTAAAGACCCTGACACTATAAAGATTGCTGTTAAATATAGGGGTCTATATTATGAAATTGAAATAGCAAAACATCGACAGCCATTTTATCGACCCCAAAATGCCGAACTACAAGTTATGCGAACAGCCAGATCACCAAGTTTTTTCCTAGGGAAAAAAATCGGTTGCCCGTTGCCATGAATTTGCCCTTTTTCCTCACTGTAGTGTGATCTCGAAGTTGGCATATTTCGTTAGGGGGGTGTGGGGGGGACAGTCCCCCACATTGCAGTGTTCGAAGTGGTGTGTCATGTCTGGTTGGCCTACCGATTGTTTCCCTAGTCAAAAACTCAGTGATCTGGCCATTCGCATAACTTGTAGTTCGGTATTTTGGGGTCAATGAAATAGTTGTCGATGTTTTGCATTTCAATTTCATAATATAGACCCAAATATAGGTGCGCCCTTCATAAAAATAAGAAAAAATACATACAATATTATATAAATAAAATAAGGCAACCAAAAATACTGAAATAGTGGTTAACTGGCCAATAATAAAATAAACAAAAGTAAAACAAAACTCAGGCCAAAAAAAGTCTCAAACACAGTTTAATAAAATAATAAAATGTCAGTAAACACAAGAATGCACTGAAGAGGGGCTATGCCCGAAAGCTTTGCTTTCATGTGTTTACTAATGTTTTATTATTTTATTAAAGTGTGTTTGAGACATTTTTTGGCCTTAGTTTTGTTTTGATAAAATAAGCCCATGCAAATATTCCTAATCCATAACTAAATGGGAAGAATTATATGCTTTGAAAAAAAGAAACGGTTCCTCTTTTTGATCATCTGGTATGATGTGTGAGTGTAGTGCTTAAGTGATTTAATGCTCAGAGTTTCAAAGCTCTGCTGAGGACACACATCTCAATAGTGCCCTACACATATGTCAAGTGTGTAGTGACAGCACTTAGAGATGTTTAGAGATGCTGCCTGCAATGTGTTATGGAGCAGTCATATGAGGCTGTGACAATAGTTTGCAACTACTGGCTACACCTTTGTGTGCAGTATAAGTGCATAATGTGCCTTTGCTGCAAGTGTGGCCACTGTGAATGTATAGAAGTGAAGTGGTGCTGCTGCTGTTCCCCAGCTAGCAGGGTACAGGTGGGCAGAAACAGATAGCAGTGTGACAAGGAACCATCATTCGATGGGGGAACAGCCATGGGAGATACATACGGACACAGAGATTACCCAAATCAGTGGGTGATGTAAACAAATAGTGTGTTAGGACAGGGCATTACACAGGACATGACATATGGTCTACACTAAGGATGACACAACAGTCTGGATGGGTGAAACAAGGCAATGTCCAATACTAGCAGAGACACCAAATTGCTAGTAAGGACCCAATTGTGACAGGAGAATGGACTTGATGGAATGTGTGTGTAATATGCTGTTCTAAGACCAGTACAGATATCAGTATAGGGCCTCAGGAAACTGGGTTGTGTGGTATGCAATCTAAAAGAGAAGGTTTCTTGTAATTGCATTTAGACAATCCAGGGGGAATGTAAAATCTATGATTTGACACTATGATATCCATTACTCATGTCTTCCTCGTGTGTGATTGTGACATTCCACTTTGATATGCATTAGACAGGTCATTTGCCCTTTTCTGCTAATACTACAATACTATTATCATGGAGACTGTACCCCACCTTTGTCTCCACAGTATTCTGTTTGTATGGCAGTCCAGCACTAACCAGTGAGTATACTGATCAAAAGGTCAGTAGAAGCTTTGATGGTACTATCCATTTCAATGAAATTCAGGCACCCTCTCATCTCAGATAACATAAGACATTGCTTTCCTCAAATTATTTCATGAGTGGTGCATTCTGATGTGGCAGAACTTCTGTCAGCTGGTAGAATGCCTCTGGAATGTCATCTGGGACTAGGTATGGCAGTGCAAGTCACTCTTTCATGCTCCGTGCAATGGCAGGATCTATCACATACTCATTAGCCAGCCCATAGTGCTGCACCTGGTAAATGAGAAGGGCTCACTTCTGTAATATTATAGGAGGTAGCTTGAAATGCCATAAGAGCTCTATGAGGATCAGGTTGTCTTAGTATCTTTTCAGCTGTCTGAAATCTTCTCTCAGCTTTACCATTTGATTACAGATAGTGAGAACCTGACATAGTATGAGTAAAGCCATAATCATCAACATACTGTCAGAAATCACTTGACATAAATTGTGTACTGTTGTCTGTAACCAGTTCATTAAGTATTCTATATCTTGAAAACATTGTTTTGAACATGACTATTATTTGTTGGTATATTACATTTGGTACATGGATTATTTCTATGTCATGAGAATAATAGTCCACAACTATGAGTTAGTTTTTGCTTTCAGACTCACACAAGTCAGTGGATGTATTTTGCCAAGACGTTTGTAGTAAGGGTATTAGCATTAAGGCCTCTCTCTTCTAAGATGGTTTGTGCCAATATAGAATTGTAATTTTGACACAAGATTTACAATGTCTTGATTGATGCTTGGCCATCAAACTGACATTTTGGTTCATTTTCGACATTTGGTGAGACCTTGATTACCTTTGCATATTTGACTACTTGCTGCAGTGAGGGCACTACCGTTGTGTTCTGATATAACGATAAGCCATAGTTTTCTGATAGTTGTGCTCTGACTGCATAGTACTTGTGGCTGTGTCCAATGAAATGGCCATCCATTTCAAATAAGTTGAATAATAATGTGTAACTCTCAATCACTCCTAGTAAGTTGCTTAAGATTTTCTAATCTCATTGTAATCACTGGTCTAGTTTTCATTATATTTTCTACATTGTTGGTAATGCCTTTCGTTAATATCAGATAACAGCTGGCCATGTACAGGATTTCTAGGTAACATATCTGTAACAACCAACTGCTTTCCAGGAACAAGAATTAATTTGGAATTGAACCTTGTCAGTCTTATCAATGGTCTTTGACACCTGGATGTCACTTTGTCGAGATCATAAGAATTAATCAGTGGAACTGAAGATCTGTGGTCAGTACAGAGCTGGAAACTCTTGAGCCCTAATAGGTATCTGGAGAAGCTCTCACATACCCACGCACATGCAAGGTATGCTGATTTGTAAATACCTCTGTTCAACACTGGTAAGCATTCAGAGCAATAGGCAACAGGCATAACATTTATCACTTGGAGTAATGCAGCATCTAGTCCATAGCTACTAGCACCTACATTCACCATTGTTGGTTTAGTGACATCATGATATGCTAGCCCTGGAGCTGTTGTCCACATTTCTTTTACTTTGCTGAGTGCTTAGGCTTAAGCATGTCTCCATGACTAAGGTACATCTTTCTTCAACATAACACTCAAAGGACATAACATGGTTGAGAGATCTGCTAAACACCTGCTCAACTATTTAATCATGCCTAGGGCTTGTCTAAAGACTGCAATGTATGATGGATTTTGTAACTCAGCTATTACTCTGACCTTGGTTGCATATGGTCTGATTCCACTGGTACTAATGCTGCAAGCAAAGTACTGATACTCATGTTTACTAAAGCAGCATGTGTATTGTTTTACTTTTAAACTGAAGGTTTTGATAGTCTGGAATGCTGATTTTAATCAAATCATATGTGTCTTTATCTAGACCAAATACCAAAATGTCATCAAGTACTGAGGTCATTCCAAATGGCAGCCTTTTGAAAGACAACTTTCCCTTTGGGGTAATAAATGTTGCCAGCATTTGGCTTTAGCTGTCTAGTAATATTTGTCAGAGCCCTCAGGAACATCTATCATGGAACATACTTTTACATTAACTCATTTGGTGCTATAACTTGTAATGCAGATAGAATGAAACTTACATACAGACACTTCTAGGATCACATAAATAAATATGGACGTTGTTATGATAGAGTGGTTTTAGAAATTCTTGCAGTACAAAGACAACATTACGCAAAGCCACTGACACCATTTATAACAATATGAATAATTAAATACTAAAAAGGTTCTATTCATTCATATGACAACAGCATTCAAACCAGTAAGTCATAAGCTGCTCCCTCTACAAATACAGCAAATTCAGTTTTGGTCAAAATACAATAAGATGGTTTCAAATACACCTTCAAGCAGAACATTCCAGGTACACCTAGGAACCTGTTTTTCAAATGAAGGCAATATTACCATAGGAGTCCCACAAGGAATGGTCTGTGGACCACTGTTGTTTTCCCTGTTCATCAATGATATATCCAGTGATCTGCCATACCTCAGTTTGATCCTTTATGCATAAGACATCTTATTACTTGAATTATATAAAGAGCTTGACCCTTCAACAGAAACCAAAATGTAGCTTTTCAGATCTATGCCACTGGAAAAATAAAAATAAAAGTATTATATTAATCAGTCACCTAAAGTTGAACATCATGATATTTGGCACCCTGCAAGAACTTTCTAACTCCCCAGATCTAATTATTAAAGACAATGATCACCAATGGCTCTGTGAAATCCGCCTCAAATCTCAGAACCCTTCGTACACCAACAGTGAGTCATAGAATGGACAAGTACATAAACTACAGCAGAGATGTGAGGAGATAGCTGTCCCCAGCATGGAAAGAGGCTCCCTTAACTTACTTATTTGAGAAAAATGAAAAATAAAAACACAAACTTAGAATTAAAAGCAACAGTAATAAATAGTTCAAAACTTCAGTTGTTAATTTCTGTTCTGTATAGGTAGTGAAGAAATAAACTTGAGCAGACTTAGCCACTGGAATAACTCAGCTTTTATTAATGATAAGCGTTTTTGTCCACCAACTCAATTTCAACCATAATATGGTTTTCTGTTAGGACTGGTTATGTTCATTTTTTTGCTACCTGGTTTAACGAATTGTACTGTGTCCCCCTGTACTTAGGGTTTGTGGTTACTTACTCTTGTTAACATATGCATGTGTTCTTTTTGTATGACTGACATACAGAATACATCTCAGTGGGTCTAAGGTTCAGGACTGACTTTGGCTTTAAGCCCTATTATTGTGACCCATCCCTGTGGGGCTGTAAGGTGGTGTTTGCTTACATTAAGTTTGCTTATACTGGCAGGCTAGCCTATTGTGAGTTACTCTCTGTTTTGGCTCATTACTATGAATGAGTTTGATAATCGTGATTTATGATCCTTTGTATTCATTAAGCATTTATTTAGTTTTCCACTTGTAAAGTTATTAAAAAGTTGATCTGATGAAGTCCATTTGGTGGATGATAGAGCTTATCATAAATAAAGCTGAGTTATTCTAGTGCCTAAATATACTCAAGTTAATTTGCTCAGAACAGGTATAGAAGAGGAATTAGCATCTGAAGTTTTGGAGTGTATATTACTGTTACATATAATTGTAAGTTTAAGAGTTTTTATTTTTCATTTTTCTCAAATAACAAGGAAGTGAAGGCAGTCTGCTATTTTCACACTTGAGACAGTTATCGCTTTGCATCTTTGCTTTGGTTCAAATCTGCTTTTTACTGATAGGGACAGAAGCCAGTGATCACCTTGTACCCTAGACTTTCATTGGCCAAGCATACTGACAATATTATTAGCAAAACACGCCACCAGTGAACACTATAGAATCTCACACCTCCTCTCCACTACAACGGGTAATGCTTTAGCTAAAAATGTTCTTATCCCTAAAATTGAATATGGGCTTCCCTCTTATAACCTTATAACCTTACATTCCAACTCAAACATATGTGAAAGAGAAACTTTTTAAAACAAAATCTGCAAACAAGTTCTTACTCTAAATACATCAGTTCCAGCTTCTACAGCAGTGTTAACTGGCTACCTGTAAATGACATATTCACATTTCTACTTTGCAGTCAAATCTACACACTCTTAAAAATGGGACACTGACCCTCCTGAAAACAAAATTACAAATTAAGCAGCTTAATTACACAGCTGTGACATAGACAAGAAGACAGCATTAAACTCATTAGACCTTGTTTTAAAATCTTATAAGGAGAAATAGTTTTATGTATGCTAAGCCCACCTGTTTGGTATCAGCCACCTGCAGAAATGAGGAAAGAGATACGTTATTTAGAAGCAAACTAAAAGAACAACTGTTTAAAGGCACCAAATATTCTTGCTTCTATGACAGTAGTTAAGACTTGCAGTTTAGCCTATAGTCCCGTAATACTTGAAAAGACAGACTTCTAACAAATGACTATTGCTTGAATGCCTACCTTAATTGTACATACTTTAAATGGTATCACTTGCATTTATAATTGCAAATAACACAAATGTATTGTCTCTGCTTTGTTTCTGTACTCTCTCCAATTTTGTGTATTCTTTATTCTGTGTATAATTTTCTTTTTTTTTTGTCGTGATACCTGGGTACCTGGGTTGTGGCTGAGACCAGCTGTCAGCCAGTCCACTTACCTGCACAAATAAGTAAATATTTCTCTCACTACATTAGTTAGCTTTTCTTAGGTCAACACATGTTCAGATATGACCATTCATTTTAATAAGTGGAACAATTGGAGCACACCACTCAGCTGTCACAATTGCACCTTCAATTATGTCAAGTCTTTGCATTTGTCTGCCTCTGATTGGACAGTATAGGAAATGGTATTGTCAAGGTGCATGGAATTATATTTGGTTTTAACTTAATTCTTACCGGTTCTCCATTAAGCAGACCAGCTTCACTAAACACATCTACCCTATCGTCATTTTTTGGGGAGAAATTAAACCAATTACACATGCCACACCTCTTCTGAGCAGATTATTTATGCATGCAGCATCTAGTACATAAACCCAGAACTCATTTTTGTGCTCCTTCCACCAAGACATGGCTAGAAATTTACAAGTGCACTACAGTTTGGCTGCAGCTATACATTTCAGTATCTGCTTCATGTTCAAATGGTTTGAGAACTGTCTGTAGGAAGCATATGATATCACAGTGACATCAGTCACTGTATCAAGTCTTGAAACTCACTTGCCATTCTGTGTCAATATCAGACACAGTAGTGAATGAACCAAGGAAAATGCTTTTTGTGCATTATTTTTAGTAGCTGCTTTTATAACCATCTTTGTCTTACAAACAATAGCAAAATGACCTAGTCTGTTGCATCTCTTACACTTCCTGACATGTACAGTGGGGTCTAATTCAAATAAATGAAAGACCACTTACCTGAAAATGACTTTACTAAGACGACAATACCAAAATGTTACACTACTGAATGACCACATTACTGAATGTGGTTATAGGGTAAGTATGCACTTGGCCAAAAAAGAACAAAAAAAACCCACCAAAATATGGCAGACCTACTCAGGTGGGGGGGGGGGGGGGGCTGGGCCTCCACGTCCCTATAACTAAATATACCAACTCTGGGATCACATTACAGTGGGAAAAAGGGCAAATTTACCCATGTTGGCCAAGTGCATACTTACCCTGTAACCACATTCTGTAATGTACAAAGCACAAAAACAAACACAAACTGAACTGCAAATCCCCAAATGAAGAAAACAAATGACTCCAATCCACAAGTGAGTGCTTCATTTACATAGTTTAGCAAACTTCATCAGACAAACAACTTCTTCTTCTTTTAGCTTTTCCCGGTTAGGGGTTGCCACAGTGGATCATCTGTCCTCTCATGATTGGCAGTGGAGTTTTACGGTGTCGAGTTGCCAGCCTGGTCGGTGCCCAACCTTCCACAGAAGGCATACACATGCGCACACTCATACCTAGGGCCAATTTAGAGTGTCCAGTCCACCTACTGCATGTCTTTGGGAGGAAACTGGAGCACCTGGAGGAAAGCCATGTGACCACAGGAAGGACATGCAGACTCCGCACAGAAGGCACTCCAACCGAGAATCGAACCGGAGAACCTCTTTCTGTGAGACAGCAACACTAACCTCTGCACCACTGCCAAACAAGTTAAAACAACAAATCACTTAAATAGGCAACCATCAATGACATAACCATCAATGACATCATCAAATATGAGTCTACAATCCGCCCACATTTAAAGCTTTTTATACAAATTTGGGTAGTTAGCTTTAAATGTGGGTGGACTGCAGACTCATATTTGATGATGTTATTGATGGTTGTCTATTTAAGTGGTTTGTTGTTTTAACTTGTTTGTCTGATGAAGTTTGCTAAATTAAGTAAACAAAAGCGCTAACTTTACCTCACTTGTGGCTTGGAGTCGTTTGTTTTCTTCATTTGGGGATTCACATTCTGTAATGTGGCCATTTGGTAAAATAAAATTTTGCTGTTGTCATCTAGGTAAATTTGTCTTCGGGTAAGTGGTCTTTTGCTTATTTGAAGTAGACCCGTACAGTGCATTGCTTGTGCTCAGCATGATAACGCTCACACCTTGTACATTTACTAAGGTTGCACGCACTTTTCTTATCATACATTCACTGAACTTGACCATAATTATGCATATTTTTGAAATTTGCTATGAATTTGCATTTTACCTATCACTTTTACCATGGATAAATTAGCATTTTGCCTTTCCAATAATTTTGTCTATTTGACAATTTATATTGCCTTTTCTAAAGTGAAATTTACTTCAGGTTTCAACTCTTCTGAAACATCTACATCACTCAGGTCAATCACAATTCTGTCTCTGATTTGTTTAGCTTTTTTATTATTAAACCTTCACATTTCAGCCAGTGTATACCTTATCAAGGTTTGAACACATAATGTTTTGCCTTATACACATCTGTGGAAGCATGCCCTTTCATATATTGCATTTCTTTTTAACACAAAATGTGTACTAAGTTTGGTAATCACTGACTAACTCTGGCCCTCTTGTGAATGAAAAGGAAATTTATATTATTTCCATCTCTACCTTATATCTAATAGAGTAAACCAAGGCATTTGTCTGGATTGAATTTGATTTTTATCAAATATGGTAATTGCTCATTTCCAGGTAGAGCAGCCAAATGGTCTTGAGAAGTCAAACTGCTCTGTTGGGTTAAATTTTAGCATTATTTTGAAAATTCATTTCTCCCATTGTAAACAATTTAATTTTTATAAAACAATGGTACTGAGAGGTACATTTTTTTTCATTCACTTCAGTAGTGCTGCATCCTTTTGTAACTGACGGCATTTTCTGTTTTTATTCAACTATAACATCCCTATCCTGACACTATATCAGGCTGCACATCAATGGTTGTTTAAGATATCTCAGGAAACATCAGCATTTTAGTCAAAACAGGTAAGCTTTATTGTGGACAAAATGGCAGCTCAAAAGATATACTGATAACACTTCACTAAGGTTGAACATGCTGGCCCTAACCTACAAGTGCAATGCATTGTGGGATGTATGCATTCTTAAAATGGCAAGGGTGAACATTACTGTACATATTCTCAATATATGCAAACATTATAGCAGCATTTCACGTATCATAATTTAGGGAAAGGCTACATTTCCAATATATATGGCCCTTCATCACTGAAGGATTAGTTGATTCCAAATCCAACCTTTTGACTGATTGAGTCCTGGTGGAGCCTAAGAGAATAAAATGTCATTGACTTAGATACTGAACCAGCAGGATATAAGACCATGACTGATGTTAATGTGTGGGAGTAAATGTGCCAAGCTTGCTTGTTGTACTTCCTTGCATTTCCAGAAGAATATAGAATCTCTGTAGAATGTTTGGTCTGACAAGGGTTACATAGTCTCCAAGCCTTAATTCCTGTTACATACAAGGAGAGGTCAATATCTTTATTATGCATGTATTGTTTAGATAGAAAATGCTGGAAAACACATTTCCCTGTGTTTTTTTAATGCAGGTCATAGTCAATCTATAAAGGGAAATGAGAGGCTGAGGAAAATGCCTCCTCTATGACAGTGGAAAGTCCACCTTGAAAAAGAAGTGAAAAAAAAAGAAAGGCCATAAAAATAGCATTCTACCTGAAGTTATCAGATGTGTAGATGTGCAGGTGAGAATGCTCAGAATTATGAGTTTATGGCAAGATGGGAAAAATAGAAGAGTCTGGATACCACTGGCTGTTGATTTCAGTTTGAATTTTTTTAGTTGTCTTTCAGCTCTTTGCTTTGATTTTTGGTTTCCCCTGTGGCATGTTTCACTTGTTACGAGATTCGGCTTCAAAACATTGTTAAACCTTGTACTAGAGTTAGACATTATTAACTATATTAAGAGCAATTTAATATCAGCATGTTGTCCCTTGGCTGAATGGACTTTTTGAAACTTTATTTCTCCTGCTGCCTGAGTGAATTATGGATTTACTTCTCTTGGCTGTTTCTGCATTTATGCTGTTGCACTGACTTCAGATATGGGAAGTAAATTCCTCTGAGGTTTTGGCTTCGCAGGTTCAGTTTTTGTCTATCGCCTGACCACAGTATGCTCTGAATCTGTTCACTGAATGGTCCTTGGAGGTTACTTATTGGATCTTTGTTTCTAATATTACTTAGCAGTTTTTAGTTGGTTGTTATATTTTTTTCACACTCTCATATAATTAACATTTATATTGTCGGTATATAATTTTATGAGCTAGCATTTCTCATGCATTTATATTATGAATGGGTGAGGACACTTAGAGTTAGCCCTGGACTACAGCTGCATTGTAATAAACTCTCCTCACTTTTAAACTCGCAGTCATCTAGCTGCTTCTGAAAATCATCTGGTTTTGAGATCATCTCTTGAGATCTCATTTCACTAGAGTTTTTATGGAACCTTCATTGTGTCTCCCTTAATTATCTGTTTATTTATACATGGGTACTGAAATGATAAATATTTTTCTGACCATATTCTAACTTATTCAGACGTAATGGGATAAAGCTATGTTAACTTATTTTCTACCTGTTTGAGGTCTGTTTAAGCCATTAATGGTGGGGTCATTTTAATATTACGTAGCAGATATATGATTCTTGAAAGAAATTGAATGTAAAAAATTTAATTTTTTTCTGTTTTACTTTTTTTTTCTAAAGAGTTACTGTTCTTTTGTCAGCAGGTCTGATATCTGTTCTTACTTCACCGACTATTCTAATTTTGCTCTTATTCCAGAGATTCATGGGATACTGCTATTGGAAGGATTTTCTGGTTCCCTTCTATGCTTTTGACCTCCCATTAATTATGACATTATTAATGTATCATTATCAGTTGCCCTACAGAAATTCAGTGACTGACTGATAGTTATCTTTCTGAACCATTTTGCTTGATATTTTTGTTACCTGACCATATTTCTGTCAGGAATATGATTACAAAAGTCTGTGGAGCAACTGTGTACATCTTTGTTAGATATCTCTCGTTTGCAGAATTTTGTGCCTGTCTATTTAGTATATTTAAGAAAGGGGTGTGCAGGTCAAACAACCCCATACTGGAAGTATAGGAGGACTCGACTCTACTGCAAAAATGATAGTTGTCCTTTGGGGTTAGTTGATTTGAGGAGGTAATTCCAGGACCTTCTAGACTGACAAGTATGTGCTTAATGTGTCGGGAGTTGATGTGCCATAGTGAACCTTCCATTAACTTGGGAATGTAAGTTATCAGAAGTAGAAAGCTGGGAAGAGCTCAGCTGTTGTACATCTTCACCTTAGGGCTGTTATTGTAGTTAGTGTGAAAAGCTGTCACAAGTTGAAATATACACAATGACAGGGTTCCTTCCTCTCTGGTAACATTAGTTGTATTAGAATTCTTGCTCTGCCCTTCAGATAGGGGCAACTTCCCCACAGTTCTGATTATACCTGAACTTTTAATTGCATATTGATTTGAAGCAAGATTGGAATTTTTTTTTACTTGCCTAATCAGATCTACCTGCAATTTATCCTATTGATTCAGTAGTTACAGCGTAGCACATGATTTGGCTTGGTTGATTTCTCCACGCCTCTATGTTATTGACAGCCATAGAGAAAGTAACATTAGATGTGGGGTGGCCATTTCTTTTTCTTCTTCTTTTGAAGTGTGCCATTTCAATGTTGGGGGTACCACAAAGTTAAATGTTCTGGGTGCAGGAGTGAAATGCAATCTAGCTGACACTTTGTGGAATAACTTCATGAAAATATTCTGCAGAGGTTTATAATCAGTTTCATCCAACACTGCTTTTATCATCCACAAGGTCACTTTGGAGATTTACTGCAGGAATTCTCAGATTTCCTTGGTGATATTGTGCATGATCATCTGAGATGGTTAACCTTGGATGATTTTAAGGACCAAGATGAAAATATATCTAATATGCTCTACATAGAACTCTTAAATATTTTGGAGAGTTTTGGATTTAAACAAGTGCTTATTGATTCTATCTAAATTCATAAGGTTCAATTACAATCACAGAACAATAGCACCAGCCAACTTACAACAAATAACGCCAGGAAATCCAAGTAGCAAACACAGGTTACAATTACAATCACGTTTGGAATCTGGAGTTGTTGTATCTATTCCTCTGGTCCTGCCATTTCCTCCTGGTTGTCTGTGGTTATGGGTTTTGGTTCTGAAGTCTCTGATTCTGCAAACATTCTAATCGTCATACCACTGGAGGTTTTAAAGGGTCAGAGACATCTTCATTATTACACCATGCACTGTTTCCTTCAGATAGCTCATTCATATGGCTGCCCCCCCCCCCTTTCTTGTTTGCTGCACTCCCAGTAGTGCAGGATAAACTTTACCTTGACTGTAAGCCAACCGGTCCTTTTCGAATTTCTTGGTTTTCCAACTGGAAATATGAGCACACATATTGCCAATGTCTTTAAAAATGCCTTCATAATGCGATTTGAAGGCTTTAAATATCCCATCATTAATGATGGCACTATCATATATCCCAGTACAAATAATCCATAGTTATAGCATTATGTTTAATAAGTAACTCCATAAGTTCACAGCCATGCCTATCAAACATGGCCAGGAGTTCTTGATGTAAAAGGGAATGTTGAACAAGTCCGGTGGGATATTTCCTGACCCGGAGGCCTTTCGTAACTTGTATCTTCAAGCATTCCCTAAAATAAAAGTTCTCTGGATGTAATTTGAGATATGAAGTCAATTTCATTTTAAATTCATTTAATTTACCTTCTATTGTAAGTACACTACCCTCCGGAAAAAACACACTTGGTATCTCCCTTTGAAGCCAAGCATCCAAGGAAAATAAATCCAACCGCCCTTCGTTATTATTGTTAACTGGTCCTGGTAATCTCGCTGTAGATTGACCAGGCAGGATAGTTCCACTAACATTAATATTGTGACCTCTTCTTAAATCTCCAGGGTATTTGTAAAGTTGGTCGATGTACTCGCAACTACTACATTGGAACCCCTATTTTGAGTCAGCTGCTGAACTAACAAGGTCACATTGTGCACTGAATCACGTAACTGCATAAATTCTGACTGGGACACATTCTTGTTGCCTTCTCCTGCAAGGCCCGATGCCATAACTGGATAACAAACCACAAAACTGATAAAACGAAAAACACCGC
>NC_056751.1:431802872-431917872 GCF_019279795.1 Protopterus annectens | reverse complement strand
GTGTACTTCACTTCTGGCCACTATTTGTGTGACAGTTCAATGTATATCAAGCTTTTAAAGCTGTTAGACACTTTCCACTCCTACACCTTTTAACTGAAAATAGAACAGGGCAGCTCAGACTCCCCTGGTATCATGTATTACAAGGAATCATGACTGGATCACTGATTGTAATTCTAATTTGTTATGCCTTTTCAAAATGGATGCAAAAAATGTATCTCGAGTGAATTTATTCTAATCCTTTTCTCAAATGCATAATAAAATGAAGTAGTTATTATTCTACATGCAATACATGAAATGCTGTGATAATACTCCAAATCTGGTAAAAAGACTTCTTAAGCACCTTTCTAATGTAAGAAGGGTACTTAACAAAGTTTAGTTCACTTACATGGTCAGTAAACAATTAAATACATCAGTAGGTAGTTGGAGAAGTGTAGGAGACTGATTTTCACTAGAGCTGTTTTACTGACATTTTTACAAACAATCCCCATCAAAGCACATCATATTTAGCACATAAGTGGACATTAGAAGTGTTACTAAGGTATGCTTGCAGAAGTCATTGCTTCTTATACCTTTTCACCATCCAGTGTTTAACTTCTTGTTTTTTGTGGTCACAGTTGAAATATCACAAATGAAACACCTTCATGTGCAACAGTTAACAGTGCACACATCTTGGTCACCATTACACTTGCATATCACCCCAGAGAACTGTATCAAATCAGATCAAGATTGGTACAACATTTTGCTCACATCCACAGCCAGCTGGCAATGCAGTTGTAATGAGAAAATGCAAGGGACACCTGTAAGAGCTATGCTCAGCATTACTCTTCACAAACATACCACTTGTTTCAGTGAGTAATACTGAAAGCTGTCCAGGTCCAGGAGGCGATACCTTTCACACAGCTAGTTTTCCAATCATGATTCAATCTACTCTAGAGCTAAGAGCAGCCTGTCTCCTGTCTGCCATTGGTGGAACTAAAGTAAGCACAGACCCAGATGTATAACAGCATATAGGTTTGTTATCATGCCTAACAATAAGACAAACAGTGCAGATTATTTCAGTACCACCTTGTCTTCCTTTGTATAGAACACAATAGCAGCACTTGGTAGCAACATCAAATATACATCTGATGCAGTGACCATTGCTTGCTATGATGTATGGGGCAGAGATATTATAACTTTGAAATGATGCTATAGGCTGGAATAAAGCTAATAAATCAAATTCTATCTTAAACTGTGTATGTCATCCATTGAGTTAATAAACAGTTACAGTACTTAAACATCTGGTGGTGTCCCATTTAAACAAAAACTGTTCTTTCTCTTATGTGATGAACCAAGGCAACACGCTTAGTTATGCAGCTCTACTGTAGTTAAAGTGGCTGGAATTACAAGTCAGATAATACATAGCAAAACAGTTTTCTACACAACCACTGCATTAAGTTTTGGCACTGTAACACAACAGTTAAAAGTGTGCAATGCTGACGTACTAGTAGTCTGAACCAGTATCATAAATATTTTATATGTTCGGCACTTTATCAAAAATATGGTCAACTTATTTGCTAAATAGTCAAAATGCAGACTTCATTGTTTATTTATGTTTTTAGTTAAGTAGATAGACAGACTATCAAAAGTAAGCCAGCAGATGAATCAGAAGCATACAAAAGAAACGGAAATGGACAGTGTAATAACAATCCAATAACACATTTATTGACAGATATCATAACTATAAATTTTCAGGCACTTAACAGCTCACTGGAAAAGCTCACCCAGACTCTATCACAACTTGCTGAGAAGGAAAGGTTGATTTTTTTTTTCTTTCTTGTATTTTGTATTGCTTTATTGCCTTCTTCCTCTTTGTGTACAGTGATTTATTTTCTTTACACTGTTATTTACTTGTAATCTGCTTTTAACTGCATATTTAAATTAGGAAAGAGACCACAGGTGTCTCTTGTCAGTCACACAGAAACTGTTTTTCCCCTACCTTCCCACACTGTTGCTGTTGTGTTTTTAAACTCAACTGTCTTTCTAGCTGCACACCCCTTATATTAATTTAATCACATATCTCCTTCCCTTTCCTCTTTCATTGGCTATTGTGAGTAAGCACAAAATTACCATTTTGTGAAATCACTCCCCTTCAACTATTTAAATTTATTGGCCATCCCACTGTATTCCATAGAACCAGAATACAAAGTTCCCACCCCTTTGCAATCTATCTTGCTCTTTTAAAATTAGTGGCTCTCCACTTTGATAGCTTAAACTTAGGTTATCCCCTCTTTCATATCTAACTGCTTAGTGCACACTGTAGTGCTTGGGATGTTAACACATTTTCCACCTAACTTTTAAAATCTGCAACTTCTACTCCAAGATCACTGATTATTGGAGAACTCACATTATATATCTCAGTAATCATTTTGAGATTAGTGCTTTTCTTTTGCTCCTGGTGAAGGAAAGAGAACAGAGACATTATTTCCTGGAGATTGCTGATCACTTGAAAGCCTAATAACTGCTTCATAGATGCCAGCTTGGAATCTGTGCTTATATTTTGGTACTGGTGAGAGAAGGGGCAGAGTGCATTGATTCTTGACTGTTTTTGGTTGGGCAGTGACAGTCTTTGCTTGACCTTCTTGATTGGTCTGGTTGCTATTAAAGGTATCTACCAAAAATGGCTACAACTTACCTACAGACCTTTCAATTATCTGGGACAAGACTGTGGATCACCAAACAGGCTGTGGCCTGTTTCTCATCTTGGGATTAGTGCTACTGTTTTGCTTTGGGTAAGAGAGCATTGTATCCCAGCAGAGTGAAGCTGTGGTGAGACCAGCACTAGCCAGGCAATAGCCATTCAGGAGACTCTCCTGTTTTCATCATTCTTGAGAAGCTAATTCTTTCTTTTCTGTAAGTACAGTTTGATTTGCTTCTAACTTCTGAATATCTGACTAAATACTTTTTCCATAAATCATCAGGGTCTACTTATTAGTTTCCCCTCGAGTGTTTGACAGTGCCCTGTATAGGCACAGACACCTTGAGTGACATTTTTCCTGTAGAAGCACCATTAAAATTTCACCAATACCTAGTTGCAAGCAACACAACAAGTTTGCAGTGGCAAGCACTGCCCCCAGAGTTGCAGACAAGATACTCCTGACATTACTTTATATTCTGTCTCCAACTGTCTAATCAATAAAAAAGGGTCTGTAGCCATGGGTATGAACTTTCCCACTATCTGCATTACCAGCTTGGTGGATATGGGCATCCTGTGGTAGTGTAGAAATTGCCTCATGTTTACTGACAACTAGTTAACTCTCAAACAAACTGATATGGTATGTGAGAGATGTATTTACACAATGTCACGGGAGACAAAGCTGTCACATAAAAGTACTCCTAATGTCAATATGGTTGTCAGTAATACACATGCTGCACCCATCACACACAAATCAAAGCAGACATATAGACCCACATATGCTGAGACACTTAAATGTAACCTTCCTAAAACCTGAAGGCCTCCTAGATGAAGTACACATAACAAACACCCTCAGCAGACCCAAAGGCACTCTTTCAAAACAACACCCACATCAACACATACAGTCATATCTCATGGAGCCTCTACTTCTCAGCCAATAAGGCAAGACACCACACAATCCAACATTCCCGTCATTGGAGACTTACTGATGTCCCTATCACCAAGCTGAGTAAGGAGAAAGTCACAGTCAGTTGCTTATCAGGGTTCGGGATCCACCACATTATGCATGCACTCAGGTTATTGGACAACAAGTAGTGGTATGACTCAGTCATAGTCCATGTGGGTCCAAATAACCTGAGACGTACCTCCCTAAACCATATGAACAGCAATATCATGGAGCAATCGTAATATGTGTTTCAGGCTGGTATGACCCTAGTATAGAGAAGCATTTTACCTTCTCCAAGGATGATGCCACAGTATGAGCAAAACATTGCTGACTTTAATAATTGACTTAGTTTCTGGTGTCATTCTAAGGGGGTGAAATATCTGCCAGCATGGAAGGAGATGGTCAACAGACCACCCTGCTTTGCCAGGGATGGTCTGCACCTCCCCCTCTAGGCTTTCGATTATTAGTTAAAACATTGTCCTCCCCCATATTGCCTTTTTTAGACAACTCCAAATTGAAAGTACTTCCGGCATAGCAAATCCAAACCAAGAAAATCTAAAGGTGTTACTGCTCAGTGATAGGAGCTTAAACAAAAAAACTCCACTTCTTAGAAGCTCTCTTCACCCTGGAGAATGCTGACATTTCTGCAGTCACTGAGACATGGTTTAAATCCACAGATAGCAAGCTGACCGTGCAAGGTTTTAATGCCTTCCACACATTTACACCATCTAGTACACAGACAGGGACTAAAGGTGGAGGTGTCTAGATTTACAGCGAAAATAAATATAACTCGAGGCTGGTCAAACAGGACAATGTACTTGAGATTCTCCATGTTCAAATCACAACAGGCAAAATCCAATATCATTGCCTTGCAAGCTGTAGGTCCCCCTCTATGACCCAGGAAATCCATGCCATGTATTTAAACTTATTGGAAACAGTCACCATCGAACCCAATACAATACTCATGGGTGACTTTAATTGCCCCACTATTAACTAGGAATCAGATACAACACCAGGCATTGATGCACAGAGATTCCTGGATTTTGTAAACACAAACTCCCTGGACCAGATTGTCAATACACTATCCAGGGGTGCAACCATAATGGATCTAGTCCTCATTAATATGGGAGAGTGCTGCACATCTCATAATATAATGTCTTCTGTTGTAAGGTCAGACCACAAAATGGTCTCCTTTAAAGTAAAAATAAAACCCTGGAACCCCAGGTAACCCTGGAATATTCAGAAACTACTATAAGGCTAATGTCCTGCTATTAAGTGAGAACTTGGCAACATTTCAAGCCCCCATAAACCCTGAAAATACTGCTGCATATGCAGAACTGTTTACAGAAACCCTATACAAGCATGTTAATAGCTGCATGGTGGCAGCTGTACTCACAAGGAAGAAATACAGAACTAACTCAAAATCAAGCCACCCTGGTGGAATCACAACATTAATAGACTGTATAGCAGAAGGAAGACAATTATGGCAAAAATGAGGAGGTGCTGCACCCAGCAGGATAAAAGCACTCTTATCAAACTAAACAAACAACTCAGAGGACAAATAAAATCTACAAAGTCAAATTTGAGGTAGATTTGGCTTCCCAGGCCAAGGACAACCACAAGGCAATACACAGTTGTGTGCAGAGCTCATTGTAAATGGAACCACCTATACTGTCCCAGAAAATATGGCATACCTATTTGCTGACAAATTCAGCTCTACCATAACACCTCTAACCCCCTCAACCTTCTCTCAGGAAATACCATCAAATATAATTCACCCTGCTATCACTAGCAAAGAGGTCATTAATGCTCACTCTAAGGCCAAGAAAACTGCATCAATGAGCCCAGATAATATCCCAAGATGCCTTCTAAATAGCATGAAACATGACCTATCAGATTCTTTGGAATGTATCTGTAGCCTCCGAACAGGCTTCATGCCTCATGAATGGAGAACAGCAACAGTCATCCCTCTGCATAAAGGTGGCCCATCTACAGACCCTGGAAACTACAGACCCATAAGTCTCACTAGTCTCATATGCAAAGCCATGGAAAGAATTATGGAAATGATCAATAATGACATATGAAACCTCCAGACACTGGACTCAACCCAATTTGGTTTTATCAAGGGCAGGTCATGCCTGCTGTACCTGGTGGACTTTTTTGAGAAAGTCACCAAAGCAATGGGTGGATGCAAAACAGTTCACACTCCCTACCTTGACCTGGCCAAGTCATTTGACACAATATCCTACTCGGGCATTATTGTCAAACTCAAGTGATTGGTTACAAACTCTTATGTCACCCAGTGGATAGCCAGCTGGCTCACAGACAGGACCCAGGAAGTTAGAATTAGGGTGTCCACCTCTACAAAGAAGACAGTTATAAGCAGAGTCCCTCAGGGATCAGTCCTGGGGCCCCTTCCTTTTTGGCATTTACTTCTCTGAAATCAAGGTCAATGTCAATGGCCTCTGGCTGACTAAATTGGCAGATGATTGCAAATTAGAAGCTGTCATTGAATCCCTCACTAACACAGATGCTCTCCAGAAAGGGCTGATACAGACAAACAACTGGTGTCAGAGCCAAGGACTAAAACTAAATGCCAAGTAATGCATAATAGTATCCTTCGAGAAGTCACCTACCCTCTGGTAGCTATCATGTTGACAACACACCCCAATATAACTCTCAACTTCTTAGAGCAAAAATCTGTACAAGGCCATAAATAAAAGTGGGGCAGAGGCCCAAAAATAGGCACAATTTGTAAATATTGCTCTTACAAAGTTAGAAAGTTGATAGAATAAAAGCTTTTGCATTAACACAAATTTTCTGAAGGATATAAAATCTGAAACTCAAATACCTGCCATTATTTTCTAACTTCAGTATTTAATGATTTGCTACTAATTTGCCAGAAAAACACAATTTTATGAAAAACAGACCAAAAATATGAGGTCAAAAGCTGGACATTCTGCAAAAATCTGTACAGTTGACAGGTATGTCAGGCACTTGGGGATGCACATAGGCAGTAATCTTGCCTTTAATCATCACATGTCTACAGTAGTGAGGAAATCATTCTATGTTGTGCAACTTATAAACAAAGGTCCAAGGAAGTCATTGTTCTACTGCATTTGTCATTCATCAGACCTGTCATTGAGTACAATGCCTCCTTTGGTATGTACCTAACTAGGCATAAACAATAATTTGAACACCCACAGAGGTTACTCTCTAAAAGAATACAGTTTTTAATTATCCTTTGCAGACCAGACCACCTGAAGGCCTTATCCCTGTATTCTGTCTCCTACAGACTGTTGAGGGGAGATCTATGCCTGGCATACAAGGCATTATTAGACCCCACTCTGATAGACCTCCTGCATATCCACAAAACAATCAGAACCAGAAATACCCATTCTAAAGACTCAAACCTTGCCTGTGATATAAATAGGACCTACTGGAAAGACAGGTATGTATCCCAGAGACTACCCCTTCTCTAGAACACGCTCCACATCCATGTGAAACAGAGTTCCTCTTTAACCGAATTCAAGTGTAACTTGAACAGTTGGACGGGGAACAGGAAATTCATCCCTGGTTTGGTACTTATGTCTCTAATGGACACAGGCAGCCTGTAAATGGTTCATCTCCTAGGACCCTGCTTTAAAATGTTTCATCTCCCAAGCCCCTGCTTGCACTTATCAAGTGTACCATAACCTGTCAGAGATGCATGGCTATGCTTAAAAAGGCCCTTATGGTCATTAGCCTAGTAAACAGCTATGAACAAGGGGACATGCTAGTTTTAGTTAGGAGAGAGACATATGAATATACAAACAAATGTGATGATAATAATATAAGTTTGAGGGAGTTCATAGAAGTGTTCAGCATATCATCATTACCCTGCAAATCATAATTTACACAACAACTGACAGACTTTGAAGCGGTAAAAGTATATAAAGGTATACTTTTTGGTCTCTTTGTGATTGTGATACCTAAAATGCAATGTGACAGTTTGGCAATAAGTGACCGTTGGAATTTTATTAACTCCCTCTGTGTCAGTCCATACTACCTAATTTAGACATGTCCCCTCACTAGGTGAGCCTCCTGACATCTCAAGAATAGTTTGTTGGCTATCGTAGCATAGGTCCTACAGGTAAAGTTCTAGTAAGGCATGAGTCAGGAACCAAGAAAGGTCATTTTTGCAGAAAGCAGTCCTGGACCTCATTACTGTGAAATGAGATGTGCAATTGTAATAAAAATTTACTACACATGGTTCAACATTCAGTACACTTAGAATATACAATACATACTACTGCATTGAGTGTATTTAGACGTATACAACATTTGCATCATTCATCGTACTTAAACATATATACATCATATTCTTCTACATTCAGTCTACTTAGGAGTATACAACATGTATTCCAGCATTCAGTAAACTTTGGAGTATACAATACATGCTCCAGTGTTCTGTCGACTTAGAAATATGCAACTTATGTTCCTGCATTCAGTGTACTTGGAAGTATACAACAAGTGCACCAACATTTAGTGAACTTAGAAATGCACAGCACATATTCCACCAACTAGTATACAACACATGCTCCAGCATTCAATGTACTTAACAGTATGCAACAGTGCTCCTGCATTCAGTATACTCAATACCTTTCGTACCCACAATGTTTATTCCAAGCACTGTAGACTTATAGATTCCTAAGTTGCAGTTGTGTTGGTATAGACATTAATGGCACCCTCAGTGTGCCAACCACCCATCTCCTGGACAGGAGACCAAGTCTGTGGTTATTACATCCTAACCCTCATGACTAGCATTTCTTTTGCCCCTGGACTTCTACCCAGATATAGCATATGCCATTTAAACAGAGAGTGGACTTAAACTAAAAGTATAGGATGGCTTAATATCAGCATCACATTCTTCATATGGTGAATTACCAATGCATGTACTAAATCTTTGTGATACAGCTATCATGTTTCAGATACAATCCTGAAGCAAGCCAGATATGGAGAAAACCTTAGTACCAGTACCACACTTCAACACAATAGGCAGTGCATGCTTGAATATACTTGTGGTTTAAGCCAGTGACCAAAATTAAACAAAGTCATAGCAACAGCAAGACTGTCCATTCCTTAGTAGAAAATCAGCCAAAGTATTGAAAAGTTGTCACATGTTTTTCAATAATAATACTGGGGTAATTTATGTTCTACGAGCAGTAACATGCTCTACAACAAAATAAAAAGTGGTATTTCAGTCTATGTAAAAATATACACTTATTCAGTAACACATGTAGTGAAGCCATGTGGTCTTACTTTGAGAAAGTGAATGTCAAACTGCTGAAACACATCCCAAAAATAATTTCTGGTTAAGTGCACAAATTACTAAAAATCCATCACAGTGAATGTACAATATACTAAAGAATGAACTAGACTTACATGAATACATTATACAAACTTAAAAAGTTTATTTCTGAACTTTTTTGTAGGTGAGATAATGCAGACCCCCCTTATCATCTTCAAAATTTCAATGTTCTTTCAGATCTCACGGCATCAGAATAAGGGGAAATGTTTTTTTGTCAAAGCAAGCATTTCCTTTCATTGAGGTCATGTGGCAGTTGACTTTGAAATGCTAAGAAATGGTAACTTAAGATTTTAGGTGGCTGTCCCTTGCAGAAATGAAGATTACTACATCAATAAATTTGCTTAACAAGAGCAACTGGTGATCTTTGCCTTGGCAGTATGTTAGGCATTAAGTGTTACAGGATTTTCTAGCAATAACATTTACAGCAAGGTACTTTTAATTATACTTGTAGTTTGGGATCTTAAGTACTGATCAGGATAGATCCTCTAGTGCTGATTCATTACAGTACATTTTATTTAGATCTGCATATGAAATGGGGTATACTTATAGGAGAACCAAGATTGGCCTTTATTACTAATTATTAAATTAAAACATTAGTATTCATTATGTGATATAAAACACTGCCTAAAAATGTGTAAATGATAACAAAAAAAATAACTACAGAAAAGAAAACGAAAGAGAGAGAGAGAGAGAGAGAGAGACATTACTAGTTTAGCAATCTCATATAACAGAAGCAGCATTCTTTTTGAGATTGGCAAGGATTAATATTTCTCAAAATAGAAGCAGGTTTGCTTTCCATTTATAGCAAAGCAGTGCAGGAGAAATTTGACAGTGACAGCTTTCCAAGGAGATGATGATGGGACTGTATTATTAGAGCATGTGCTACCTGCAGCAATTCTCAAATTAGTAAGATCTGTCATAATTGTTAGTTTTTATTGCAGGAAAACTAGGCAGCGAATGGGGCTAAAGGTGTCACATCAGACAACAGTGATGATTTCCCTGGTGTTTCAAAGGCAACTTGAATCAGTCTGTTTAGGGCCTCAATATATCATATACTCATATAAAATTGCTTGCTACTTACTCTTTTAAGTCAGACTTCATCTGCTCTCAAACTAGTGTCATCTTAAACAAAGCTAAAATATTTCCCATGTATTTCATGAATCTGTGATGATCTAATAAGGCTCATAGAAATATAGATGAGTATCTTCAGACAAGCTACATGGCACTAATGGGGAAAAAATGCAGAACAGTTAATTGTAGTATCTAAAAGATGAACATTTATTTTATTTACTTATTTATTCATGAATTCATTGACTGGATGGTATATATTGTCACCCAGGAGATCCATCTGGGCACAATACATTTACAGTAGATGTTGGATAAAATGTTTCAGACATTTACTTCTTAGTAACAAAAGTCTAAAATATAAATATAATTTATGTTGATAGAAAAATGTGTATATATATGAGCATACGTGGAATACAATGATATGGAAGAAAGGAGGTATAAATCAAATGTAAATATGCAATAGCTGAAGAAATTCATAAAAGCAGTACTTATTCAGTGATACATGTGTTTTCATGATGTTTAGAACATGTAAGCAAGAACAACAGTCACCATGTTATTCACACTGTATAATGAGTAACGTTACAAACTCCAGACATTGGAAACACAAACAACAGCAAGTACATTTGCAGTAAACATGATGGTTTACTTAATAAACTTTGTTTTCTGTTTGGTAAATGAAAGCAGAATGCAAATATACAAAGCATGCCCAGTGACACTGGAACAGAGGTATAGGATCTATATATACCCAAGAAACAGCATTATAAACATGGCCTATATGGATGATGGAGGGGAGTAGATATATACAAAAATAACCTTGGCATGTGTAATATATCTAGCAAACTTTAGGAAAAGAACAGAGAGAGGAAGGGAATAAATATCTGTGAATGAGTTAGAAAGTATGACAAAAACGAAGGAAGTCTGATCCCCCATTTTATGAAGGAAAATGTCATGAAAAATCAGTATATTAGAAGTTTTATACTCACTTTTGATGCAAAATATTTTAAAGAAGAAATCAAAATTTTTGAGTGAACTGTTCATTGAGCAAGGCTACATGAGAAATATGGTAGAAGGCATAAGTAATGATATTGCTAGTATTTATTTATTTTATTGGTCTCCCTTTCACTGCTCCTGCAGCATTACTGTCCAGGTAAAGACCTTCGCTCAGCCAATAAGCTCTTAGTAATCACAACAAAGTCTAATAATTTAGCAGGTGACTTACTATACTCCCATTATGTATCCAAACTCTGGAACACCATTACAGCATACCTAAGACAGATCATGAAACTTTCTGCCTTCTAGCCCTTACTAAAACAACACCTAAACCACATGTGGTCATCCATATGTTCCTCACCTGGGTATCTCCATTTCCCTTTGTCAGCTCATACCTCCTATCCCCTTGTAACCTCTATCCCCTTCTATACAACAAACCTTTCTACTATTCTTCCTCCATTTTCTTCCTGCCTTAATCCTTACTTTACATTTCAGTTTCTTTCTGGCTTTCCCGCTCTATCCATCTCCTGGAAATACTCTCTAACACTTTCTTCTAACCAGGTTCTATGCAAGTATGCACCATGATATTCTTACCTCCACGATCCTTGACTTGTCAGCTATGCAATTCCTCTTTTGATATTCCAACTATAACTGCAATCTACCTATCAACTAAAATTGTTTGCATACTAAATTTTTTATACTTGGAATTTAATGCCATGTATGATGTCACCAGGGAAGAAATTCCTGTTTTATCTTTGTACAGTATCAGTACAGAACAATTACCTGTTTGCATCTAGACACCTAGATGTCTTACAAACTATTTATGTAATGGATCATTCTAAAGAAAATTGTTTTGTCCTGAGTATCTTAATGCATGTGATGGAGCTTTTCTCATCGGACCTCTGCTGAAAACAGGCTTTGCCTGGTTGCACAAACCTGGTTAACAAAGACAATCTACATATGTATGTCTACTTCTTGGGTCTATATCACCTTGTCAAATGCTGAAAAGAGCGAATGCTCTTTCATCGATCTGACAAGGTCGATACCCCTAAAGAGCGTAAACATAGACCATCGATTTTTTTCTCAGGGAAAAAAAATCGGTGGGCTGTCTTCGGGACTTTGCCATTTCCTCCACTATGGTGCAATCCCAGAGTTGCTGTATTTAAGTAGGGGGTGTGTGGGGCACAGCCCCCCACATTGGGTGGTGTGGGGGGGGGTGAAGCCTTCCATTTCATTTTGTGTTTAAACTTTTTTTTTTAATTTTATTTTTTTTTGCGGCTCAGCAATTTTTTTTCCTCTGGGAAAAAAAATCGCTGTTCCATGTCTTCACATTTTAGGTGGTTTCAACCTTATCATATCGATGAAAGAGCGTTCACTCATTTCATCGTTAGATAAGGTAATATAGACCCTACTTCTTATATAGACTAATTCATTTTTCACCATTATTGTTCCTTTTTTATTTTCTGTAAATCAAAGCATTCTTTGACTCTCTGACCCCCTAAATGCATTTATCAATAGCAACCATAAAATTCCTTCTGCCACAGTTTGTGGGTTTACATAACAGGCTTTTATTACATTTTTGGATGGCATCTATTGCATTTCTACTGTAAGAATAGAGAGCTAACAAGACAGTATAGCAATAAAAATATTAAAAGAAACTTTTTGCTGTGTAATTTATGAACATAGCTTTATTGAAATAAAAGACATACTTGTAGAACAGTTATGGTGTTTTCATACATTTTTTATAGACTGAGTAAATCTAATAATCAACAACCTGTTACATCAACCCAGAGTTACTTCACCCTCATTCATGTACAAATGTTGCATATGTATCATAAATGTGCAAATGTTGGCAAAACTTCCTTCAGCGCACTATTAGTGGGTTGTTGCATGCTCCACAGATGATGTTTGAACTAGTTATCCTAGAACACATATGTTAGACCTCCTTACATTGCATGCAGCTCTTCCTTTACTCAAATCGTAGTCACTGTAAACTGTTAGTAATAGGAAATCCATCTAAATACATTTGATGTCATTCCTCCAAGGTCCCGTTTCATAGTCAGCATGGTAGCCCTTATGTGGTGTGTGTTGGTATCTAAAGCTTTGGTTTGCTTAAGTTTTTTTTTTACAGTTTCTTTGTAAATAACAGCCACTTATGTTGCTTTCCTGCCCTGTCCCTTGTATCTAAATCATAAATCTCCTCATTCCCCTTGAAGAAATTAGACTCCAAAAATGAGGCACTAGTCATCCATTTATGCATTCTATACAGGGATACTATGTTTATATAATCCTATGATTTACCTGTGATCCATTGACAATCTGTTTTTTGGTTCGCTTCTTATCAGAAATTAAGTACTCTAAACAATGAGCCAAAAAGCCCAAAAACACAAAAAAATCTACTTCTGCATCTCCCAAAAGCCCTCATTTGCACCACAGTGAATAAAAGCCCTGGAACAGACACTACTGACAAAACTTGCATCAACACTAAATTCTCAAACTTAAGCCATTCCACCACCAATGCTGGGAAATCCCATAGGTAAACCTCATCTGACCGTTTCTTTGTATAAATTAGTCTCACTCTTCATATGGATTGTTTGGAAACTTAATTCTTTTTATGCAATCTTCCTTTTGCATCTGTCAATACACCCAAACTTTTTTGTTTCTTCTGGTGCCCCTGGTCATCCCTTAGCACCCCCCCCCCAACACTCATCTCTTAATATGTTACTGGGCTCTTTAAACATGTTAAAAGCTCTGTTTATTTAAATTTATTATAAACAGCTGATTTAATGCATACCCATCATGGACATGCATTTCACAGTACAGACAGATTTCTCCATCAACCAGAACTCTACTGATTGAGAATGTACTGTCCATCTCCACCAGTACAGAATGAAATGCCAATGAATCATCGGCTAGCTCTCAGCCTTATGTCAAAAACTACTTGGTACTCTTCTATATACCCCCTTGAAACAGAATAAAGTGAAAACTCTTGTAAACTGTGCTGCATCCTTCCTTCAGTCTTTTGATTCTATGGTGCACCCTAATGTAGAGGCTATGTAGTAGTGCTAACACTGTCTTAAGTAATCAGCACTTCTTAGTTGTATGCAATGACTCATCCATGCAGACACTACCTGTTCTATATATACAGCCATGTACCTTATAACAATGAAAATTTAAATTGTTTGTTACTGGGTTACTTTCAGGGTCTATGAAATTGCACTATATCTTCTGTTATGTGACACTAGTCTATTTATTTGCATGTGGTTTATTTTAATGAACAGCTGTGACTTTTACTAAACATCAACTCCTTCCATTTCCCTTTCCTTTCCTCTCCTTTCCTTTCCCTTCCCTTTCCTTTCCTTTCCTTTGCCTTTCCTTTCCTCTCCTCTCCTTTTCTCTCCCTTCTTCTCCTCTCCTTTTCTCTCCCTTCTTCTCCTCTCCTTTCCTTTCCTTTCCTTTCCTTTTCTTTCCTCTCTTTTCCTTTCATTTCCTTTCCTTGCCTCTCCTTTCCCTTTCCTTTCCTTTTTTCCCCTTTCCTTCCACCTGTAGGAAGAGGAAGTATATGAATATAGCGTTACACATTCATCCATTGTATACATCTGGTACATTATCATGTTGAACTATCCTTATTTAATGGGCTGATCAGTCTCAGTCTGAAGCTACAGCTATTTCCTTCCCCCTAGCCCTTACCATGCCAGGCCTCATGTGACCATCTCTCCAGTCTCTTCAGCCATATTGGAGTCTAACAGTGATCATAAAGGTCATCACAGCTGTCAGCAGAGATTTTTCTCCAAAATCTGTGTTATCATCTCTTCTTCTCTTGTGAATGGGTTCACCTTTTATGAGTTTTGGTGCCATCCGCATCCCTGCACCATTTTTCCAGTCTTTGATTGCTATATGGAATTTTTCAGCTACCATATGAACTTTAGACCCTGGTGAATTCTTCACTCCAGTACTCATACTGGCATTTGAAGGCACAGTTGTAGAATTTCTCTTTGTACCATTGACTGCTGAATTTCTACCCTCATTCTCTTCCTTTCTAAAAGTTTACTCAAATTAAAAACTTTCTTATACATATTGTGACCCACCATGTTCATCCTATGCATGTTAAAGTGCTTCCTAATAATTTCCACCATGTGGTGAGGATCACAGAATAACTTATTTTTATTTATTTTACATTTGTTTACTAGGAAAGTCTGACTGGACACAGGTCCATTTTCAATGGAGGCCCAGGGAGAAAAGCTCCAAAAGATACATTACATAAGAAAAATTAAACATACAATGCAGTAAAATTTCAAAACACAGAATCCTTTACAGCATCAAAATCCTTATCCTCCCAGTTTAAAGAGCTGAAGCCTGTATCCCCCCAAAGTGCTAAGGAAACATAATAAAAACCTGTAGAGATGTTCTCCGGTGTTTTGTACTACATTCTTCTTATTCACAGGATTTCATTTTGCATGATAGCGATGATCACACATTCCTTTTTATAAACCTTTTAGTTATTTCTTCAGTACAGATTTTGGAATTCTTATTACACAAACCTTTTGACGCTGTGATCTATATTCTAGATTATCACTCTTAAAACACTGCAAACTGACATCTTGTTCTATGTCCTTGTCTAGACTCTTGTCTTAGTTTAGGCTTTTCAAGTTAGTTATTGAGATGATAAATAAAGACAATTTGCACTAGTTTCATACTGTGATTGTTCATGTCATGGCCGATGAAGGTTTGTTTTTCAATGCATACAGACAAGTTGGTGATTGCTAAGGTAATTAGGAAGAATTCTGCACATTGTGTCATTTTCTGCTTGTTTTATAAGAATCCTGTCCAGTACGTTTTTTTTTTCCAGACTTTGGATATTCTATTGCTGAAGGTGTAATTAAAACAGTGAATCACAGTGATTGCATGTTGGTGTTCATGTTTTCCAGCAGGCTGAGATCCAAAGTATACTGACATATTCTAAGATGATGGGTTTATGATTGCAGCCATCATGAAATCAGTTGGGTGTATTTGGAAGATTTACTGCTTTGATAGAATTAATGCAGACCCATCCAATGTTAAGATTTATTTTCCATTAAATACTCTGATTAGAACTGTCCCACTATCAGACAACTCATACCCTGCACTTAATTTCATGCTTTGATGGCATAATTAAAGACTGTAGGTTAACAAATAATCTCTTAATTACAAACAAAGAAACAAGAAAAAAATCTGACAGATTGGCAACAGAGCACTTAGCGTTTATCCCATCTGAGGGAAGGAATTTACCATTAGATATAAGAGTAGTATCACCAATGAATACTTTCAAATTCTTATGCAACTCACACTTGGCTTCATCAGTACATTGTAGTTAATAAAGTATCTCATAAATGTATATGTTTTATACTTCTAAATATTTTAATGATTATGCATGCATTCAATATACTTTACTGGTGTTTTTCACTTGTTACATACTAACAAGTATCCTCACGTAGTAGGCATTCAGAATGGTCTCCCAACATTGTAGTGCTGTGTTAAAAAATGCAGAGATTTAAGCATGACATGACATGAGACTGTTTAATTTTGTATGAGGTCTGTCTAAGCACTGGCATGCTGGGTAAAGGGCTGAACAGCACAGTATTGCTGCTAAGTTAATGGCAGCAATTGCATTACTGAAGTAGCTGAGCTATGTGCAGTCATATGACTAACACGGCAGGCACAATGAGTTGGCATGCCTAATGTGCATTCATATGTGAAACAAAGTGTCTCATAGCTACAACACTAGCATTGTGAACAGGCTGCAGAGAGATGGCGCACTAAATTGCCAACAACTTTCATCAGACAACTGGGGAGGAAAGGAGTTATTTAAAAGCCATAAATAGAGCATGAGCAATCAGAAGAGCACACACAAGATAGCATGAAGGGAAGATGAGAGAAGTACATTTTCTGAGATACAGATAAAACTTTCCTTGTTGTTTAAGAAGAAGGATGGAGATGGGTGGTAGCAATGCCCATATATGAGGAGGAAGGATGGCATAGTGAAGCTAGTAGGTGCAGACAAGTAAACTTAAGACACAGACAGAGACAGGCAGAGGAGGAGAGGTATGGGTATCAAAGGGGAGCAATAATGAAGAGGGACAGACGGAGGGTAAACAAGTGGTGATGGAGGGGATTAGACTACAAGCAAGATATGGGAAGTGATAGACAAGGCAAAAACTATGATGGGGAATAGGGTAGGGAGTGGAAGGCCAGTGGGTGCCAGGTAACAATTCTTACATGAAGCATCAAATTACTCAGACAGCAGCTCCCTATAATTCCCATGAAGTATGAAGAGAAAGTTCTTGGTTTGTTGGCTGAATAAAGTGAGAGTCTGCTGAAACTGGGGCTCAAAGATACCATGTCCACTCTATTATCAGGATGAGGAGGAAAATGGCATCTTTGAGCCCCAGTTTCAGCAGACTCAAAGATGCCATGTCCACTCTATTATCAGGATGAGGAGGGAAATGCCAGACCTATGTTCAGGCCATACAATGATGAGCATTGTCAGGCAGCAAGGGTGCAGAATGGAAAGAATCACCTGTGTGGACATGTGGTACTATGAGCTTCACAGTGTCCCTGCATAAAAGTGCTGTGTACATGACCTCCTGGACCACAAACAGGAAGGAAGAAGTGCTGTCCGTGGTTGTCAACGTTGCATTACAGCAACAAACCAAAGGTACTTTTACTAAAGCATCTGATTAGCAAAATCAATCTGCTATGAGGCCCATTTTACATCAACAATAATCATGGTTACCATACTGTGGGAAATTTTGTCAGAATAAGCAACTTAGAAATAGGAATACAGTACATTACAGTATGTGCTGCCATATAGGCATGATAGCAGGAAAGCCAACTGGTAAAGAACCTCCGAACTGCAGGGAACACACAAGTGTGTATGGCAACAACATAAACAGATTGAGCAGTATAGTGTGTGGGGTAACATAGCACAGGAGTATGACAGATAATTGACTTGCTGTGTAGGGGATTGGGGCTCACCCCCTAATAGGGGCAGCATACATGGGTAGGACATGGTGCTGTCTTGCTGTGGGATTGGCTCACCTTAATAGGGAATAGAGCACAAGAGAATGACAGATTACATTCCATCTATGAAGAAGGGTCAAAAGGGTAATACTGTACCATGTGGACACAAACTGTAGGACATGCTACAGGGGATATGAGGCCTCCTGTACAAAGGTCACATCACATGTTGTCAGAACAGTGCTGCAGTATAGCAAGCAGTGGTAACACGTATGTCTCCACTGTCAGTATGGCAGAGGGTATAAATGGTGAAGGCACATGGCAGAGAGTTATATGATCACCACACAGAAGTAGGGTGACCGTGCTGAGACACAGATGTCAGCTGTAAACAGTCATGCATACATACACAAATGTAATGATCCATGGATGCAGTTCACAGCTGTGCACATTTATGTCATGGAATCAAGAGAATGCTAGTATTTAGAAAAGTTCACTGCACTACATATAGAGTGCTGCATCAGGCCTTCGTGTACATGACATGTTTATCTTTGAAAAAGGTAAAGCAGAGAAGTCATTCCAAGAGTATGTATTGTAGGGTATGGTGCAGGACATCATCACTGTGGGCAGTCATTTTAAAACAGTAATATAGGTGCATTGCGGGGTCAGCAATATGATACTGCTTGCCAAGAACAAGGAACAGGATATTGCCAGGGACAGGCCCACCAGAGCAAGTTGATCATTAACTCAGAAGCATCTCACAGAGGTGGAGTATTTACTTTTAAACATGTCCTGATCAGGTGAGAGAAGTATCATAGCTTGCCTTGACTTGAATGTAGGAGCTGGGTTAGTGAAGACTGCCTGAGTGTCTGTAGGGTATGTGGCAGGCTAGAACTGGCATGCTGCCTTACAGTTTACAATGATTCACAACTGTGAATGGCTTATTCAGCAGAAAACATATGCACATCTGTTATTGAGGTACACTGGGACTGCATCTGTAAAATTCTTCACCACAAAGTGTGCATATGTGTATATGTTTTGTAAATAATTGACATGCAGCAGTTTGTGGGCCACGTATTGAGGAGAATGATACATGGGGTCCAGAATTGCCACTGGTATGTTACCTTTATGCTTTCATAGCTTTCACTGGTTGAGTGTCCAGCAGAACCAATCTGTAAATGCCTGAGGTCAGTGGGTCATCAGTGGCTGTGTGTCTACCTATTTATTACTGAGATCATCTGTGATGACAATGCCGGTTAAGGCCCTTCAATAATTCAGATTGCGTATCTCTAGCCAAAAGGCAAAGGGTCTGTTTCTTTAGTTTTAGACTGTGAAAAGCAGATGTATTAAGGCATCACTTCAATTTTAATCCTTGCCCTGCATCCTGCAATGTAGTACATGATGCCTGCATGGCTGGAAGTAATCTGGGAATATTCACTGAGCCACAGTGTTTTATCATATAAGACATCTGCTATATAGATGTGGTCAGTCTTTGTGCACAGTTTAACTAGCACAAATAAGTCTGTATAAAAATGTCCAGTAGTGTCACTATAGCCAGCTCCTGTGTCAACCAGACCCAGAGTGCAAGTAAGATTATTCAAATACTTAGTTAAAGAAGATAGTCATGGCTTATATGTAGCATTGTTGTGCCCTGCATTAATCATACAGTTTACGGAAATAACACAGGAATTAATGCCCCACTCATTAATCTATGCCAGTTATTTAAAGAAAATCATTGAGTAAGAGTTCCAGTGCTACTGCAAGGGAATCCCAAAAAAAATGCAGTTACATTAAATAAAGCGTGGTAAAACACCAAGAAACAATCAACCCCAAAGAAGATCACCTCCAAACAATTAACACAGAAACACACAACTCAGCCCAAGAGGTGAAAACAAAAGTGAAACATTATAAAATGGCTCCATATGAAAGCAGGCTCTTCTACTTCCCCAGATGAGCAGCTATGGCAAGAAGAACTTACCAATACCTCATAACACTTGTGGTCATCTCCTCTTCTGATTTAACAGTGAAAAAATTAAATATCTCAACTCAAGGCACACATCGTTAACAACTGAATGCTGCATTCATACCTCACACATTCCTTACTATTGGGTCCTGTGCTCCCATTAATATAAAAATGACCTCTGAGGCCTGCACCATAAGAGAACCTGAGCTGACCATTAACTGAAAATGTGTGACATGTCAATACTTCATGACATCAAGTATGACTATGCACTTAGAAATTATTTTACATTATGAAGGCCTTTGGAAGCCTAATGAATTTTACCCCAAATAGGAGTGTCATAAAAATATTGAATATCTGATAAAAGTAGTTCCTGCAGTGCAGGTCTCTACAAGACCTCATAATAGTAATAGAAAACATGTTACATAAAGCTCACTTTTCAACTCCAGTCCCACTCTAATATTCATTCAAGTCATACTGGCCATTTAGCCAATATTGGGTTGTAAGTGGTATTTATAAAACTCTGTAAAGTTCATTTGCCAGTGATTTCTAAAACCCCAGCATAATATTTAATTCTATTATGTCCATTGTCTTAGTCTTAATATTGTCTAGTAGATCAAGTAAAATAAAATAAGCTAGGTCCCTTAAAATGAATCATTTTGTCATCATCCTTAACTATAAGCTGAAAATGCAAGCTTGGAAAACAAAAGTTTGTTTCACACCATTAAGTATGATCTGTAAGCCTAATTATATAATACATCACTGCCTTTTACATATGCACTGTGAATTATTTTCACTTTACCAAGTCTCAGCAAGTCAGGTTACTTAATACTGAAGCTGTTTTTGTTCTGTTTATTTGAAACTAAATCTTGTATTTCTTATTTTTATATTCACTATCACTATTCACAATTTCACAAGTAAGTCATTTCTGAACAACAGTCAACATAAGGTGACCTAAATAGGTAAGCTGCTTGCATGTGGATGGATTTAGCTTGCCTACCAGTTTTAACAATTTTGAAAATTTGAATAGGCATTATATTACACTCTGTCCCACTCTTTCTTCAGTCTTACCTGTCATGCTGCTACTATACAGTATTTATATGACTATTTTTTCTTATGTTCTTGTGGCATAGTCATTAGTCTCTAGTTCCTTCGCTTGATATGTCTTAATGTTATATTTGTTGTGTACTATGCTTCGTCTGTACTCTCATGGTGACCTGATACTCGTAATTTAGTTTATGTTTACACGTGTCATCCTAAATGACAATAAAGTTTGCTTTGAATCTTTGAGCCTGACTCTTCACATTTATCTTATATTGTTACATCCAAATCACACGTTTCATGTAACTGCAATGCCCTGTCATTTTCATTTATTTATTTATTTTATTTTACATTTGTTGACCGGGATAGTCCGACTGGATACATGTCCATTTTCAGCAGAGGCCCGGGGAGAAAATCTCCAAAGGAAGTAGCACAAGCAAACTTAACATAATACAAATAAAACACAATTTCAAGCAATTTAAACACAGTCTAAGAGTCACACAGAGTGTAAGTTATACAATATGACATGCTATGGTCTTGTACACTGTGCATTCTTTTCACGTCAGTAGTTACTACAGTAAATAAATATGTGCCATAGTGCCATTTCAGCCTTTTACTCAGTTCAATGATTTTTTTTCTGTAACACAAAGCTTATCAGTTCAATTAAATGTTTTCTCTTACAGGATCATAGGTAGGTACTAGGCTATCGGCCTTAGGGCCTGTATAAGCCTAGCCAAAACACAGAGCTTATACAACTGGAACAAAACAAGACACTTTCTCATTTCATGTTCAAAAGCAAGACACTTTCTCATTTCATGTTTAAATCTATAATTTATGCAAAGTTTTCACTCATCTTTAATGACTGTTTTTTCAGTTTTGGGCAAATGTTCACATTTTCTTTACACATGCAACTTTCATACTTCTTATCATTGTATCATTGTATTAACTGCCTTCATTTTAAAATAATGTTGCCTAGGCTGAGTATGCATACAACTAAGATTTTCATCAATATTGTCTACTTCTTTTAACACTTTTCCCCTTATATGATCATTTTACATATTACATACAATTCTTTCTTGAACCAGTAAATCATTTATTTCACCAAACCCAGAGCAGTTGGTTGAATTCTTTAAATCAGACCATACTTTCTTTGGCTGATTGCATGACAGATAGCAGATAGATATCAGTTTTTTTCTCTGCTCATAGTAATTGTGAAGCCTCTTCTTTATCATACATTTGTAGTCCTTCTCTCCTTCTTAAAGTTTTAATATTTTATCACTTTTTCCGCATACCATGTAGACTTTTACCAATGCAGACAACTCAACTGACAGGAATCTTTTGATTTCCTGGATCCAGAAATTCTAATTTTCAGAGAAATTTCCTTCAAAAGAATGATTTGCTGAAGGTGGAGACTATACCATGTTTTATTTATTTATTTATTTATTTATTTGACATTGGTTGAGTGGGATAGTCCGACTGGGCATGTACCCTTTTTCAGAGGAAGCCTGGGGAGAAAATCTTCACAAAAAACATGTAGGATACTCACAGTACAAAATATGCAAGAAAATGTACACATTAGAGAATGAACTAGAAAATATAAAGTAACATACAAGTATATACCATATAATTCAGATTTAGCTAGAAAATATATAAAATCACATACAGCTAATATAAGAATAAGGAAGATATTAAAACATAACCGTACAAGAAAGGGAAAAAGAGAATTTAGGAAAGAAGTCCATTAAAAAAAGGGAAGGAAGTATAGAGGAGGTAGGTAGGAACAGAGTTCGGGAAGAAGGAGAGTTGAGGAAAAGGTCAAGAAAGGTAGATATAGCAATAGGTTTAGAAAGAAAAGATGAGAAGGGAAGTAATAGTAAGAGGAGAAAGAAAGACGGGGTGAAAGTGAAAGAAATCTGGGGGGAAAGAGACCAGGAGGGGAAAAGATAGAAGAAGTTGAAAGTTGAAACAGGAAAGAAAAGGATTTTAAGTAGGATGATTACAGTGGCAAATCCAGGCTTTGTTTAGGAAATTTCTAAGAGCAGTTTTGAAGTCATGAGAATTGGTAATATGTCTAACAGAAGCTTATTCCAAGATAATCCAGGAAGGTAGCTATAAAGGTTTAGTCCTAAAGATTTTTTTGGCTTATGAATCTGCAGGAAACATTGATCAGACATGCTGAGAGAGTGAGGAGGGTTATAAAGAGATACAAGAAAGGCGATGCTAGGGCAGGAGGAGGGTTGATTTAGGATGGTATGGATAGTGAGATGCTATGTATATAAGAGTTGGTATGGAAGCTGTAACCAGCTAAGAGTACAGAAGCAAGATAGTGGTGAGATTTAGGTGGCAAACTGGCAGCTGATCTGGCAACTTTGTTGTATGTAGTCTCAAGTTTGGAAAGAAGCGAGGATTGTAAGCTAGTGAGGATTTGAGAAGAGTAGAAGAGGTTAGGGAGAAGATAAGCCTGGGTCAGTGAAATTTTGGAATTGGGTGTAAGGAACATTTTATTTCTATAAAGAAGGCCACATTTTTGGTGGGTCTTCTTTATACAGTGGTGTACATGGAGATCAAATTGAAGTTGATCATCAATGATTACTCCAAGGAGCTTAGTAGAGGGTTCAGCTGAGATAATAGTGTTGTTAAGGGAGGAGACAGTAAAAAAGTCTTTAAGATGAGAGAGAGAGAGAGAGAGAGAGAGAGATTTAGGAAGAAAAAGTAGTTTTTCTTTTTAGGGTTTAGAATGAGTTGATTATTAGTAAGCCAGATTTCAGTGAGGTTGAAGGAGGTTTGAAGAAGGGTGAGCAGGTCAATGGGGTTGTCAACTATAGTGATAATGGTGGAGTCGTCTGCATATTGTATGAGGGAAGACTGAGGACAGGATGTGTAGAGTTGATTAGTAAAAATGTTAAAAAGTAGGGGGCCGAGAATAGAGCCTTGTGGGACTCCCATTTTTATAGGCAGGACGGGAAAGAGAGCTGAGAGCCATTTGACAGCTTGCTGTCTATTAGCGAGATAGCTAGAGAACCAAGAAATAGTAGTATGGGAGAGATTAAGTTGAGATAGTTTGGATAGAAGGATGGCATGGGAGACAGTATCAAAGGCTATAGAAAGATCTAAAAAGAGGCAGGAGACCAGTTTATTATTGTCTCTAGCTAGAGAGATGGAGTTAATGAAGGAAAGTAGTGCAGTGGTGGTGCTATGGTGAGGGCAAAAACCATGCTGTGTAGGGGAGAAAAGATTTTCTTGAGTGAGGTAGGACATGAGTTGCTTGTACACACAGTGCTCAAAAAATTAGGAAAGGGGATAGAGTATAGAAATAGGGTGATAGTTTGAGAGCTCAATAGAATTTCCATCTTTATGGATAGGTATGATGTAAAATTTCTTCCAGAGAGTAGGGACAATGGATTTATGCATAGTTTGGTTGATAAGTATAGAGACTGGGTATGCTATGGAGTGAGAAGCAGTCTTTAGAAAGAGAGGTGGCAAATTGTCCACAGAAAAGGAACAAGTTTTAAGTCTGAGGAAACATTTTTTAATGTAGATAATAGGAATAGGATTGAGTGAGAAAAGGCAGTTTTGTATCTGAGGGGTGACAAAAGGTGAGGGGGTATTAGAGTGGGGTGTTGGAATAAGTTTACATAAGGTATCTTTGAAGTAGGTATTGAAGATAGAGGCAGTTTCCTGGACTGAATTATCTGGGCATGGATAAGGAGTTGAGGGGTTACCAGGGTGATGAATTTGGTTGATAGTATTCCAGATTATTATGGGATTTTTAAGTTGAGTAGTTTGGGGTATGTGGTAGAAATTATTTTTTGTTAAGGTTAATGTGTTTTTAGTCAAGTTATGGAGTTCTTTGTATTTTTGGTAGTGTGTGAAAGATTCTGTTTTTACCCAGTATTTCCAAGAAGAGCCTCTGTTATGCATGAGGGATAGGGTTGACTTGGAGAGCCAGGGGGGAGAAAGAGATTTAACTCTAACAATCCTAGGTGGGGCTAGAGAGTTCAGAGTGTTAAGGAAGATAGTGTTGAATTAAAGAACTGCATCATCAAGAGAAAGGTGGTAGAGGAAGGACCAGTCAATAGAAGATAAGTAGTAGTTGAGAATATCAGGATTGAAGTTAGTGAGCTTACAAAATTCCTTAAATTTGTGAGGGTGATGGAGATGGGAGGAGACTCTAAGGACACAGACAAGGGAATGATCACTAACAGAGTCTGGGAGTGGTTCAGATTGGTGGTAGAGACTGGGATGAAAGACCAGAATCCAGTCAAGAGTAGAACTGGTGTTTGTAGGTTTATGAAGAAGAATTGGAGAATAAATAAGTTGGGTACACCCATAAAGGTAAATGCTAGTAGTTGAGGAGTAGGAAGTGAGGGACAGCCAATTGATATTGACATCACCCAGTATGGTTTCATTTGGTATTGTGTCAGAAGTCCAGTGAAGAATCTGTTCAAGTAAAGGAATGCTATGTCCAGGGGTATATATATTGAAACAATAGTTAGGGTTTTGTGATTGTTTAGTTTGCAATTAGCCAGAATAAGTTCAGCTGGGAAGAGAGCAGTGAGTTAGTTAGAGGGGATAAAGTTAAGTGATCTGAGTACATAATGGCAGCACCTCCTCCTTTTTCTCGGATCTATCACGGTGTAAGATGCTGTAACCAGGGGGAGGAATTGTGTGTCAGAGGTATGATGCTTCAACCAAGTTTCTGAGATAAAGATTGTGTCAGGGGAGTATTGAGATATCCAAGAGTGAAATTCAGTAGATTTGTTAAGAATGCTATGTATATTGATTGAATAGAAGGAGAGATGTTTAAGACTAGGGTATGGTTGTATCAGAGATGTAGTAGTAGTGTTGGTAAGAGTAGATGAGTTCAAATTTGGGCCAGAGTTTGGATGAATGTCACATGTGAGTCTGAGGATATTGCAAAGGGGAAATAAAATTGAAGTAAAGGGATAAAGTGGGAGAGGTTTTGGTTTATATTTGTGTTGAGGAAAAGTGTTAGGAAGGAATCTAATTTTGGGGAGAATATGTTCAGTGTAGGAAAAGAGAGTGGGTGAAATTAGAAAGGAAAAGTGTATTAAAGTTGTAGTAGTATTTTAGTAGTAAATGAGGATGTTGGGGAGTTAGAGTAAAGGTGAGGTTGAGTATGATAAGAGGTAAGATGAGAGAGAAAAAAAATAACAGAAAGGAAAAGAGGAAATGAAAAAACATTATGAAGGATATAGAGTAAGATGAGTGGGAAGGTGGATGAATGAAAACAGCAGATTAAAAAGTTTTTGAAAAGGGGAAAAGGATAGGATAGGTGAGTGTGGCTGGAAAGTATCTGTCACTAAGAAAATAAGGGGGAAGGGTTTAGAATAGGAGAGAAAGGATTTGATTGGCAGAGGAAGCAAGGATAAGGGGGGCTACAGGAAAGAATCAATAAACGAAATTGATGTGGGGTGTGTGGGAATGGGGGCAGGGTAGGGGAGTGGAGAGAGTTTTGAAATAATACTTTTGATACCATGTAACATTTAGTATCTTATGCCACATAAATATTGAAAAAGCAGAGAAAGGTGAACCTTTAAGGTTCTATGACCTTGGTGGTACCAGCAGTGGGGCACAACTGTAATCCAACTAACCTGTAAGCTATACTCCTAGCTTCAACTTAAATACTAAGGTATTCTTGACCAAAATTAGCATAAAATATAACAAAAACATAATGAAGATTTTTTCCAGTGGGGTTGCCATACTCATGTGATCCCCTTTTCAATAAGCATTGTATTTACAAGTAGAAAGCATGTTGAATAAAAGCATACATATATGGGAAAATAGAGTTACAGATGTCCTTAACAGTGCTTGTTTATTCACTAGGCATAAAGAGATTATTTTTTATTTTTAATTTATTTTTTGTCCACTGTTGTTATTGCTGAGGAAATCATGGAAAAATGTTGAAATTTGCTGCAACTCCACTATCCAGAGATCAAATATAATCCAGGGAAGAAATAAAAATTGTTTGGAAGTCCTAGCCATGCTTTCATTTCTGAGAGAGAAGCTTCTTCTGATTACTGTTGATGAAAACAAACAGTTACAAAAATCAAGAAAAATCAAACTTTTAACATAATAAACACAATTATAGAGTCTAAAGAAAAGAGGAGATTTTGTCTTCAACTTCCTCAGCAACAGCTACAGTGGACCAAAAATAAAATAAAAATGAAAAATAAAAATAATCTCTTTACGCTTAAATGTTATGAACATTTTTTATCTCTGGTATCTGCACATATATTTAAAATTTTATTCAATGTGCTTTTCTGCTTGTAAATAAAATATTTCCTGAAAAGACGATCAAAGGGTACAGCAACCACACCAAAAAAGAAACAATGTTTATTATTTTTTGTTACTTTTTTTTTACTTTACTAATAGTGGTCAAGAATACCATAGTATTTAAGTTACTTTTTTACTTTACTAATAGTGGTCAAGAATACCTTAGTATTTAAGTTGAAGCTAGAAGTATAGCTTATAGGTCAGTTGGATTACAGTCAAAACCTTGAAGACTCACCTTTCTCTGCTTTTTGCTAGTCCCAACAGGGACAAACTCCTTGTGTGGATTTGGTGAGCCTAACAAAAATACTCCTCTACACAGGATCATAGGATCATAGGAGGTTACTAAGCTAATGGATCTGGGGCCCTTACAAGCCTAGTCAAGACATTATCCCCAAAAAGAAACCTCAGTCAGCACCTGTTGCCCCTATCAATGAGGGACACAAGTGGAACAGGTGACCTATTTGGATTTTTTTCCACATAAATAGTGGAGACACATGATGTGATGAATTGCCAGTTGATAAATTTTACTACTGCAGCTGTGACATGGTATATGAAAGAATGTCATGCTGCATTTCATATCCTGGTGGTTTAATTATGAAAGATTTTACACCTTCTAGTGTGGCATTCATAACAATGGCAGCTTAAACATGAACCTCTAAAATATCTCCCCTAATTCAATGCAAGTGTAGAGGTCATGTGAGCTTTAATATCTTCTTATTATTGGCTAATATGATACAAAGTGTTTTGTTGTATCATCTCTGACTGTGATAAATGTGGCACTTTCCTTTGTGGCTCAAATGAGACAATTACTTACTACTCTTTTGATATGTCCTAGACCTCACCTGAATTAAACCAAGGCTGAAACCTTGCCTAGTCAAATTAGATCTACTAGAAGTGACAAAAGAATAAAATAAAGCTATTAATTCATTCATTCTTATGTCCATCGACTGATTCCTAAAGGAGGAATTTTCTGAAACTAAAGAATTGACATAGTATTAAATGATCACAGAATTTTGCAAGACAATTTGTTTTACTTTTCTTTTAAATATGCATTCTGTTTTCTAGTTTGAACAATGCTTAATGACAACTACAGGAAAGTTTATGCAGAACTCTTATTCCATGCAAGTACTTAGGTATTCGCCTTCCCACACTTCTGATTGTGATCCAGATTACTTCAGTCTGTTTTCCCTGTCATAAAACAACTCTCCACTTTCCTGTGATATTTTCTGAGGTGATTGTGGGACTGGTACTCAGTCCATGTTAATTGTGTGAATTATGCAGTTATTTTGTGTTGTCGAGGAACTACAACTCATCACTGCCACTTGCTATTCTCTTTTTTTTCTTTTTGCAGATGTAATTATTAAACATAGGTTATATGGCAGAGATTAGCCTTTGTGTCTTACTCAGAAACCAATCGACAATATGTATTTTAAATGCTAATCTTGTTTTCTCTTATGTGACACTAATGGCTACTGTATGAGACTATTGTAGTCTCAAAAGGAAATTAATGTAGTCTTAACAGGAGAACTTGCTCATGTGAGATTAACTGACTGCCTGCAATTGTTAAAGAGTAAATGTCTTCACCTCTGTTTTTCCAGTAAATAACAAATAATGTGTTTATGCAAAGTGTTTATGGTATTATACTATTTAGTATAATTCAGGTACAGAGCTGTAACTAGGCTGATTGGTCCCCAGACAAAAAAAATTCTTCTACAAGATGAGGACCCATTCTTAAATAAATAAATCCATCCATTCATGCACAACCCCTTTCTCTAAAATAAACACATAAAAAATAAACAAACTGTACAAGAACATCTCTGTGCAATTACTGCTGGCAACTCATTCACTCTCCATCACTCATACAGATGTTCGTGCAGAGGCTTACATATTTACGTTTCAACTGTTCCTGATTCTACTGAACATCCCTGATATTGCCTCTTATTTTTGCACTGTCCCTGTTACAGTCAATCAATAACACCAGCTATATTACTCAACTTCCTATTGTTCACAAAATGCATCATGTTGCAAAACATGTTATTCTTTTTTAAGTGAAGTAGTGTAATATTTAAAAATCATTCCTGATTATGTCTTTGTGCTCCTTCATTATTTTTTTGCTTGTTCTTGATTCTTGAACAAAGACGTTGAGAACAATGCTTAGAGCTCATACTCCAGTCATTCTCCAAAACAGACACAAGCACCTACTCTATCAGTCTCTAACTAACCCTCTTACTGCAACCACCCAAACAGACACATACTCTTTCTCTCTCTCAGACACACACACACACACACACACACACACACACACACACACACACACACACACACAGCAACCCAAGACCAGTCATACCTTACCAAATTCTGCTTTCTTTTCTTTTTTTGATTGTCAGCATGGTTCTTGGAATGGTTCACCATGCTTGATGACAAGAATGCAGCTATCATATCACCTCATCACATTTTACAAAAGAAAAATATGTTTCAATTCTACAGCATTATGACTACATGTGTTTGTTTAGCTATGGCAGTTAGCTAAAATACAATGTTGAGCTACACTGAAATGAGTAAGGGTAGAAATTGAGTCTTAGGTGCATTTTGTAATAATCACCATATTGTTACTGCTTTAATGTTTCATAATGAAATATGAAAGGGGTATTGACATATACCATTTCATAGATGGACATCATAGGCTTTGGTCCATATGTATTTCTTGCAACAGTCTGTCATTTTGCATTATATGTTTTTCATTGTTTGTCAGACCGCCGGATTCACAAATCCTCCGTGTAAGACTAAATAAGTCTTAGTCAGAGGCTGCAGTTGAACGATATGACGTCAGCGTGCCATGAATATTAATGAGGGTACACTGACTCTACCCCAAGTCTAACACAGACCGTACAGGAAAGCAGGGGGCATGTCCGACTGCCGAGCAGTCTAAACGTCCATGCCCCTGCAAGTGTCTGAAATGTAAAATGTCAACACACAAGAGCGAGTCTGCTCAAATGTCCATGTACCCAACACCACACTCCCTGATATTGTAAACCCCCAGCACAGTTATAAAAAGTAAAGCATTATTTTTTTTTTCTAATTCCCGATATAGCTGCCCATATTTACGTGTGTGTGCGCGGGTGTGCCCTTAGCAATCTCGACATGGAAGAACATAATAAGGAATGTTTATGCAAATTATGCCAAATAGCAATAGCGTAGTGGTAGAGCGTTCGCACAAAGAGGAGGCATTCACGGTTCGAGTCCCACCACTCCCCTTCCTATTTTATGTTAAAAATTAGTATATGAAATAATTCCTGACATATATGATTAAACTTTTACTAAAAAGCATTGAAGTGGCCTATGTATCAGTGAACAAATTGTATATTTATAAAGGAACCTGACATATAATTGCCCACAGTTAAGCAACGCTTTACCAAGCGCAATATAGTTGCCCATAGTTAAGCAGCGCTTTACCCAGTGCAATATAGTTGCCCGTAATTAAGCAGCGCTTTACCCAGCGCAATGTAGTTGCCCATAGCTAAATAGTGCTTTACCCAGCGCAATTGGTTTGCGCGGAGGTGCGCGCCGCACCAACCAGTGCACCGTCGGGTAACGTGGAGCAACGTAGAGCAAAGTTGCTTAAACACAGTCTGGACAGTAGTAAAATAAAACGCAATGACAAGGTTCGAACCCAGGACACTGTGCACCATAATCAAAGTACTGAACCACTAAGCCATGACAGCTTAGGATAAACAGCCACTGTCAACATATATATACTTATAAATGGTAGATTAACCATTGCTAAGCAGGTCTGCAGTCAGCCGAGAATTTTCAAAAATGGCCAATCACAAAAAAGTGCGGGAAATGTGGCATATTTAAGCCCCATAGGCGGGAATACTCACCATAACTGATTGTAGCTCCCATCTGCAGTTAGAATGGCTAGTGCTGGAGAGGGTACATGCTTTAGAGCACAATGCTGGGGCATCGAGGAGTCGAAATACATGGTTTGGCTCCTTGTCCACCATCATGAGTCAAGACTCCTGCAGGGCCAGTTCCAAGGGACAGAGTACAAAGCAGAGGCTTAGAACTGGTTAGCTCATGACCTCACCAGTGTCACAGGCGTTCCTCGGACTGGTGAGCAGGTCCATCACCACCATGCAGACCTGAAGAGATGGAAGAAGGACCTACTGAACCAATGGATACAGGAGGCCCATGGGATGCAAGATGCCCCACAACTGAGTAGGTAGCCATGGAATGCAGTATGTACGACATGCTAATTTATTCTATATAATGGATAGGTATGTCTCAATATCCCTTCATTTACTTCACAGCTGCAGGTGTCCGTGCTGCGAATCAGCAAGCCTATGCAGATAGGCTGCTAAGGCTGCACCACCAGGCAGGTTAGTAATTATTCTGCATGTACTGTTATATAAAGTAAGTGAGAGAGCCTGAAAGAAAGTGTTGTAGCCCAATAATACAGCCATAAAATGCCCTGAATAATTCATCTGCATGTACTGTTATATAAAATAGCCAGAGATCCAGAAAAAGAGTTTAGTAACCCATTAAGAAAGGTAAAATATATCCGGAATAATATCTCTGCATGTACTGTCATATAAAATAAGTGAGCGAGCCTGAAAAAGTGTGTTCTAACTTGTTAATAAAGGTATAATATGTCTTGAATATGTCTGCCATATGCACTGTAATATCAAATAAAGGAGAGAGCCTGTGGACAAGTGTGTAATGTAATTAATAAAGGAATAAAACTTGGAGTGTGTCTGTGTCACTTACTTTGAAATGTTGTTGTACCCTTGCATTATACAAATAGTACTGTTTTAATAAGTGCTGGCAACCCACAGTTGGGAAGTCCCATCTAAAGTGGTTGATGGAAGTGCCAGTAGCTGTGAAGCATATATACAGTCCTCAACAGTCAGTTACTGGCTGGCATGCATAAGTAAATCTGGCACATGAGCAGCTCGTTAATTTGTTCCCCAGAAATGTGAGTGTGCTACACGAAATGCAGGGTTCTTTACAAATTTAACTGAAAATGTCATGTGAACACATCCAGATATGTAGATAAAGAAATATAAATAAAATCAATAAATATGTAGCAGTAACATCTGCATCTTGGACAGTTAGTATGTCAGATATAGGTCAGGTATATAATGAACTAGCCAAACCCATTACACAACCTAATGCATGTTGGCAAGTGTAATAATACATGTAGGGGATATACACCTGCAGTCAGTAGGAATGTAGTGTGGACTAAACGTACTTATAATATGTTAATTGAGGTTTCTTTCTACACCCTACTGTAGGGATTGGTTCCTATCTCAGAGATATGCCATACTCTGGAATAAACCACCTAGCAATAGCAAACAAGGCTCCTCATTAGCAGTTGTCATAAATACTCCTGATGATTGTTTGGGAGATAGGTAATACACCCCGGGAATCACCTCTGTAGTTCTGGTTGACAGGAGCAAGTGAAATCAAATTACATGTGTGTCAAAGGCCAGGGTAGCATATGGCTAGGCTGCTCTAGGCCCTAGGGCCAATAGCATATTTCCTACCTATAACACGATGCACACACACATGTACTCAGTGCAATACCTACTATGTGAGGTTGAATGAGTGTGACGGTGAATGTGTGCAAGGTCTGTAAAGGTGTGATAGCTTAGTGTGAATTTGTTTCTGTCATGGTAGTTTGTGTCCTAGCTGTGAGGCCAGCAAAAGATGTGTAAGTTATTGCTAGGCAGACATAGTAGTATGGCATACGTTGTGACGTAGTTCCTTGTTGATGACTGTGGTGTCCCATTGTAGGCTAAAGCAATACATGTATGCTTAGTGAGTGGTATTGCTGGTGAATTCAACTCCCATATGAACTGTAGTACTACCTGAAGCTGTAGGCCTAAACAGCACAGTATGGTTTATGTTCACATTGCTTGAAAACACTGTCTTGTGTGTTTCCTGTAGTCTGCACAGATTAAATACCTCAGGCATAAGGTTTTGTAAGTAGTGGCACACAGTACTGTATGGTACACAGGTAAAGCTCATCTGGGTTGGCATACATTTGTGTGTTGTATGTATGTCTGATGCGTGTGTAGTTATGCCTGTACCATGCTCGCAATCATATGTGTGTTACAGGGTATACGTGTGTATCTAGCAACATGTATAATCTGTTACAGCAGTATGCCACCTATATTGACAACTGTGCATATATGTTAGGCAGGGGTATTGCATCAACGACTAGGGTGGTTTACTGGTAATACTGTAACTGTACTTTACATTCATTGCAATGGATGACATCTTTCTTCATGCATTAGCTTGATATATACCCCTGTGGCGAGGTTGTGCATTGTGTCACAAACAGTGTGCCGGGTACTGGTGTATAGTGGTTTGATATATAGAGTGTGCCAGGCACTGTCAGTCAGTTGCGGGCTGAGCACCAATATGTGGTATTGAATGTGTGTATCCTCTGACAGACAAACGGATGCTATATATGGCAGTTAAGTGATATCTGTAGTTAAGGGTGTAAAGTGTGCCACATGACTCGCTCACACATATTGTTCATTTCTCTTTCAGGGTGATGGCCCACCAACGTAATCCCTGTTACACAGCAGCAGAGGAACAGGGAATCCACCACAGCCTGGTGCAGCACTACTCCCTGCTGTTTTCCAGAAGCAGCCAGCACCAGCATGAGCGGACTGCACTGTGGCAAGATCTTGTTCGTCGGGTAAATGACATAGGCATGCATAATCGGACATATGAGCAGGTACGCCATCACTGCAGTGATTTAATTAGACATGTCCGGCGGCATGCGTCTTATATCCATAGACAACAGCTTGCCACAGGTGGTGGGGTGGCCATTAATCCCCCCCTCACCAGAGTGGAGGAGCTGCTCCTATGCGTGGTGGCTCCTGGCCAACAACAGCAACTGCAACAGACGTGTCGTCATGGAGCCATCCAGCATGTTGACATGGAGCGTGCAGGTAACATGCCCTATCTGTAGACTACTGTTACCTGTATTGTTAGATTATGCATATGTTGTGCTGCCTAGTGTTGTGCAATACTGATATTTGGAATATTATCTGTACACCTGTGACTGTCGACTGTTGTTCTACTGTAGTTTAGCAAACCCACAGTAGCAATGCCACAGTTGTGGCCACTGACAAACTGTCTCATATTCTTGTAGGTCCCTCTGGTGTGACAGCAGGGCAGACGATCCATGCTGGTGAGTGTGTTATAACTTTAATATTGGTAATGAAATGTGCATGTCATAGGTGAGGTGTAAGCCATCTACACATAACACACCTACGCATAATGCATGCTGTGCATGTTTGCTGTGAGACGTTGCACATCTCAGTAATGTCAGTAGCTGCCTCAATCACATGAAATACACAGAGCATCAGACACACTTGTTGCAACACCGTACTGCACATTGGATAGGCATAGCTGTTACACATGTACACAACATAACACGCTTGTCATACGCAGTACACTTCAACATGCTACACATGGCGTAACCACACACCCGCTGTAAGGTCATAATTCAGTATCCCACATGTCATCCACACAGCACACATGATATACCTGAGGGGTAGAGGCCTATCATGGGGCTGTGCAACACTCTTCAACACATAACACAGTCATGTTAGGCAATGCTCCCTATTGGGCACCTCACGCATCCATGTACAAAGTGGCTGTGTAATTGTGAATGTAGCCACGGCACTGCAGATCAGGTACAGCATGCTAGGCAGTGGTCTGTCACACATTAGTAGCCTTGAGTGACCACATGACGCATGATGATGATGGCTCATGGTACTAAACCCCATCCAGTTACAGTGACCACAGTACTACACATAGCAGTCATTGCTTTGCACCTCAGTGTTGTGTGTGTGCAAACATATGCACCTATACAAATATGCATAGCATGTTGTGTGTGTGCAAACATATGCAACTATACACAATATGCATAGCAGTCGCCATCTGTACAAAGTGACACATATATGTCTTGGAATGCTATTGGGTGTATAGGTCACATGACACATATTGGGTATGTGTGATGTTTAATGTTGCAGTCGTGTAGCATGCCATGTCATGGCTGGCACTAACATATCTGCAATATGTCCCACACTCACCATAACCACTGTACAATGGCCATGTTGAGCATTGGTATTCCATCACGTATACATGCACCACTCATCCCATGTGTGTACATGCATGTGCTACACCTGTGCCCACAATTATCTGCTACAGACACAGACACTGTAATCAGACATGGAAATCTATGTGACACACAGATAACACATGCAGCCATGGTATGTATACCTGTGAGGGATGGTGCACAGGACATTGCAGAGCTTATAATACTTGCACAGCAATGTTGTGTCCTTATACACATTGTGTTCCAGGGTGTAGCCAATCACTGAACAACTACACACATGCATCAAAGCCATGTATACTGTTATTAACTAGGGCTGTCTACACTCGCACTGCATGGTCTTGAGCAACACATATTCTGCGTGCTGACATGTGTGAGGTGACTGTTTGCCTTGTGATACTGTCACCCACCTTCAACCACTATTGAGTATGTTTTGGATTGCTGGTGTGTGTGTGTATCTGCTGTAGTGAGGAGTGTATTTGTGTGCATGTATGCATGTGTTCATATGTGCATGTGTGCATGTGTTCATGTGTTCATGTGTGCATGTGTGCATGTGTTCATGTGCTCATGTGTGCATGTGTTCATGTGTGCATGTGTTCATGTGTTCATGTGTGCATGTGTGCATGTGTACATGTGTGATAACATCATGTACAGATTGTAAAGTGTGTTTCCTGTCTTCCTCTCACAGGTGCTGAGGTTGGGTTGGCTGAATGCAGCAGGGAACCTGAAGTCACTGCCACAAATAGTGGAGATGATGATACATGTATTGTGGCACAGGCAGGTTTGTCAGGGCCTGTCATTGGTCCGCCATTTGACAGTACACTGCTTTCCATCCCATCTATACCCACACTCATACTGCCAATACATCCCTCATCACCAATGGCCTTAGCTGAGGGACAGCATACAGTTGGCATTGACCAGGATAGTGTGGTATCCATGGCACATGCATCCCCTCACAGCAGCCATACCCAGATTCCTGGAACGGGACCACATAGGCGGATATCCAGGGGTTCTCGTGGGAGCACCGCTGGTCGTAATGCCCCTGGCAGACGTGCCCCCACAGGTCTTACAACCTCAGGTATGTTCCGGGCTGTAATGCAGGCACAGGCACATATGGAATGGTACACCAGACAGGGACAAGGGCGCAGAGGGCCCATAACACTGCTATCAATGACAGTATCCGTGACCTTGCCGTTGCCATCCGTAATTACACCGAGGTCATTGATAGACATTGGGGGGAGACATTAGATGCCCTCCACAATGTGTTTTCCATGAGCCAGGACCGTGCGGGACGGTTGAGATGTCGACGCGGATGTATGCCAGCAACATCAACAGCTGGCAGTCATCGCGGATGATCCACAGATCACAGCCGCTCCCGTAGCCTGTCGATTGACCATCCTAGTAAACCACGTGCATGTGGCTCTGGCCAGTCCCAGCAGGGACATGGATCCAGTTGACATACCTCTGCCTCTGATGATAGTACCCAGTCAGGCTTGGTACCCGATACTGTCCGTAGCACCCCTGCCAGGCACAGGTACCGTGTCCATGCCCAGAGACAATGATCTGTACAGCCTGGCAGGTACAGTCTGTGGCTGTCCCACAACCTCCCATATATGGCAGCCACATGGTGGAGCTGTGTGCATGCAGACACACACACATAAACCAAACACCTAGGGCTCACACATGCACACACACATTGCATCCACATTGGCCCATGCTGTACTGTTGCCCCTCACACACACACACACAAACACACATACATGTCGATTGGATGGGTCAATGTTGGGCTCTGGCAAACCAACAACACACCCTGTGCATATGATGAAACCTGTGCCACCTCCTGTCATCTGTAACATTGATGCAGGAACAGGCTAACGTGGTGCTGATGCACAGGGTGACATTATGGCAGTGTAGCAATGTTAGCATGTCGTCAACAGGAAAGTGTAATGATATCCTTGTAGGTATATCTGAGCAGGCATGATGCATCAAAGCTATGATTGTCAATGTAGTATTGTTTACATCAGTGTTAAGTCTGAGTATGTATTGTCCGCCCATGTGCCACTTGGCTGAAGTGTATAGTGTTGCCAGCATGTGTTAGTGAGTGGAAAGTACGTGTGTGATGTGTGCAGTACAGATTAGCAGGTGTACATCTGTGAACATGGTGGGGGTGCACTGTCTGCATGTACGTGCATAGTGGACACATGGGACGTGTGACATACCCTGTATTACAGTGTTAACATCTCATAGTATCTCTCGGTGGCCAGTATGTATTATACTACAAATATGTTCTAACATGGGTACACATGTGTGTATGACATGGTTTGACACTATGCTGTGGGTGATACTGTTACTATCTGTCAATGTTTTGCATTCTGGTAGCATGCACAACCTCAACAGCCTGACTATAACCAATCATTAGATGATGTCCTGACAACTGACACACAGTTGTAGGGAACTCTGTAACAGTTGGATCCTTCCGGTACTATACTATAACAGTAACCAGTGGTATTGACCGCCACCCGTTCCTGGGACCACACCTGTTTGGCATATAGCCCTCTTAGGTACATGCAAACACACAAGGGATATGTCCATCCACATCTGGAAATGCATGCATTGGCCTACAATGCATTCTCTGGATGGGACACATATCCTACACAAGGGTATCATACAGACAGATACCTGCTGTCCAACACATGCTGTATAGCTCTAGGCCAACTATAGCATAGTCATCCACATTTACTATACATAGTATCCCGACAGTACCACATAGGTGGTAGCCCTCAACATGTATGTCGGGTACCAATGTGTACATACAGCCAAGTGTTATGTCATCTGTCCTTTGGTATCCACATATCCAAAGGTATTGTGAAGTCCCTCGATGTATCACATAAGAAATTAGGGGCCTGTATGCATATCCACAAGGCTGTTGTACACCTATAATAACTGTCCATTATTGCCAGACTTTGTTGTGTATGAACATGTGTGACATATACCCCAGACATGTACCCTCACTCACACTAGTCTATAGAAACTGTCATGGGTGTGTGTGACACAGATGACCTTGGCCACAGATCACTACAGTGGCCGGCCTTGTCACATTCATACATATGTGACCTACGATCTGAGAAGCAGCGGCACAATCTGTCAAAGGTAACAAATGTATTCATGTAGTATGCAGGCTTCACACCTATGTACTAATTGAGGTCACATGTACATATATTTATTTGCCACACAGATACCTGATGTGTGCAATGTACATACTGTTTTAATCCTGATATGTCATACCGTAGTAAAAGCAAAACCCACACTGTACTGAACAACAGTGTCACACACGCACACACAGCAATTGCAGGATTCAAACCCCTACTTGATTATGTTATGACACTAGAGACATACGCATTAACACAACGCGCTATATGCTTTACTGGGATTCTCATTTCCACTGCTATATTTGTACCATTGCTATATTTGTAGGATGCTGACATCATCAGACTTGCCAAAGGGGAATATACCTCTCTTAAGGTGTTTCCCTCGTCTCCAAAAAGGGCATTCCTCTCAATGGAAGTCACACAGACACATACACCCCCCCCGCACACACACTCAGCAACTGCAGGATGCAAACCCCTATCTAACTATGTTATGACACTAGTGACACACACATTAACATGACGCGCTATATGCTTTACTGAGGTTTTCATTTCCACTGCTATATTTGTAGGATGCTGACATCATCAGACTTGCCAAAGAGGAATAAACCTCTTTTAAGGTGTTTCCCTAGTCTCCAAAAAGGGCATTCCGCTCAAAGGAAGTCACACAGACACATACACCCCCCCACACACACACTCAGCAAATGCAGGATTCAAACCCCTACCTAATTATGGTATGACACTAGAGACATACACATTAACATGACACGCTATATGCTTTACTGGGATTTTCATTTCCACTGCTATATTTGTAGGATGCTGACATCATCAGACTAGACATGGTAATGTGTGTGCACTTTGTTTTATGCAATCCCAGGACTGCACCATGGGGGACAGCAGGTGTTAACAGCTTGAACAGGACTCCTCAATTCTTAGCTTGTGTGATCTATCTGTCAACCAATTGCCAATCCATCATATGACAGTACATATTTATGCACAGAGTGTTGATTTTATGGATACGACATGTGTCTGGGATATGGGAAAAGGGCTATTCAAGGTCTATGTGGGATGTGTGTAGCTCATTTCTGTGAGGTATGTCCTGGGTGGCTGCCTTGCAAACAGTCTAGCAGTTTGGGAACCATGATCTGCCCATGAACAGACCAAAGTTGGTAGGGTTGTGTGTTTGTCGGCTTCTAATAGCTCTGTTTATGACTTCAATCATGATGGACCCCATGTCCTTGCAGATCAGACATCATAGGCATATAAGACTATAGTTCCCATGGTCTGTTGTGCACCAACACTTGTGGAGTGTGCCATATGTTGCTGTAATCCATTCAGAGGTTTCATATCCTGTAGAGAGGGTAAGGCTCAACAGACTGTTCAGGTAAAGGGTCTGTTTGTTCTGCAGTTCACTTATGACACATATAGGGAAACAATGTAATCCAATCGATGCCATGTTTTCAGCTTTGGAAGGAGCTGTTTACCCATTCTACATGTGATATCTCCTGGTATGATGATAGGGCCTTTTGTCAGTGGGAGGTGGCTATGTATGTATGGGCTTGTGTAACAGGATGTTGGCATTGTCAGTCATTTACAGTTGGCCCTGACTCAGGACATATATGAGTGTACATTGCTATTTATGACATAGCTGAAGGAAGTGTCATAGTTCTGTCTGGACTCCTTCACAGATAATCTTACAAAACACCAACAAACATAGGCACTAAACCCGTGTTATACTCTTTTACACACTTAATACCCTACTGATCCTTTTTGATCAGTCAAAAGAGTATTTCATCATAATATCTTGACATGTCCTAAGGTCGGTTTCGTGTGTACTCTCCAGTCCAGCTGGTGAATATGGGGATTTTGAGGCAATGTTACAACTGCCTTATGTACACAGACAACCCTCTCCTCCTCCCAACAAACTCAGATATTTGTGAGAGATGCAACTATATAGACAAACTGGAGGCTGAGCTCTCTAGACCCATGACTGGCACAGTCTATCAGGAGGAGAAGTTAACCACACACTCCACGACTCCATTGTCACATAGACCTATAGCAACAGCAGACCAAACACATAAACACACAAAAACATACTTGGAGGCTCTAAATAAAACTCTGCCTAATCAGCAACGACCCCCAAAGCAGACACCCAAACAACTGCTTCCCCACAACTATACCCACATATCACAAAGTACACAATGTCAGTGTGCCACACAGTCACTGCCCTTAAGGCTAAACAACACACCTAATACACCTGTGATAGGTGACTCTATTGTCAGACACACTGACGTCCCACTCACCAAGCTGAACAAGGAGACGGTCACTGTAAGCTGTCTGTCAGGTGCCAGGATCCGACACATAACACATGCACTCAGGTCACTCCAAAGCAAGTACAGATATGACTCCATCATTGTCCATGCTGGTGTGAATGTCCTGAGACATTCCTCCCTGGACTACATGAAATGAGACATAGAGGAGCTCTATGATCATGTAGCCCAGGCCAGTATGATCCTGACCTTGTGTAGCATCTTACCCTCACCAAGAATGATGCCACAGTATAAAGACAACATGATCAATTTTAACAGTTGGCTAATGTATTTGTGTCATTCACAGGGGATCCAGTGTCTGTCGGCCTGGGATGACATGCTCATCATGCCACGTTGCTTCACTAGGGACGGCTTGCACCTGTCACCCCTGGGCTTTCGAATACTGGCTAAGGCACTTGCCACCCCCATAGTGCCTTTTTTAGGCAAGGTTCAAAATACAAACCCACCTCCATAGACAATACAAGGTAAAAGAAACTAAGGGTAATGCTGCTTAATTCCAGAAGTCTACACCTCTAAATGCACGCAGTCAAGTCTATCTTCAGTATGGAGAATATCAATATCTGTGCAGTAACAGAAACCTGGTTTAAGGCTCCCGAAAGCACCCCAGCACTACCAGGTTACACTTCATATCATGCTTTTCGGCCACAATAACCGGGCCACACCACAAAAGGAGGGGGAATATCCATATACATCAAAGATACACAAATCTACAGGTTAGTAGCACTGCACAAAGCATCGGAGAACATCCATGTGTAACTAACAGTGGGCTAAACTGCCTTTCAGGTTGTAGCCTGCTACAGACCACCCTCCCAAACTCAGGGACCCCACTCGGCTTTCCTGAGAACACTGGAGAATATGTGGATCTCTCCAAACACCATTATATTGGGTGACTTCAACTAGCCAAACATTGACTGGGAATACTACTCAAGCCCCAACACCCTCACCCAATGGTTCCTCGAATATATAAACTCAAATGCTATGGAACAACTGGTCACCACCCCCACAAGTGGGGTATACATATTGGATCTGGTCATCACCAACATGGGGACTCTATGTTCCACACCAGAGGTATACCCCTCATTGGTAAGGTCAGACCATACATTTATCGCACTGGACATCCATATCCCATCCCCACCCCCAGCCAAGGTAACCTCGGTGAGAAACTTCTCAAAAGCAAACGTCACACTTCTCAAAACCAAGGTGGTTTCCTTCAAAGCCTGCGGGCCAGTGGGAACTACGACTCATACCACAGTATCCTTTAGAAACCCATTGTATGGACACCTACAGGAAAGCATGGATCATGCTATCCCACATGAATCCAAGACTCACTCCTCTAAAGACAGGTGACCTGTCTGGTAGACCCCGGCCATAAATAAGCTATGCAACAAAAGGAGGAGGGTACTACATGATAGAGCAGTATCCCACAAAGGGGAGGCATCTCTGACTACTAGCAAGAATCTACAATCACTCATAAAATCATCTAAGGCCAGCTTCGACAGTAAGATTGCACAAGACACTAAAGACAATCACAAGGCCTTCTTTAGTTATGTCAGGAACCTGGGTGGCAACTCCCAGATATGCTCTGAGTTAGTGCATAATGACAACAAAATTCACTGAACCCACAGACATTGCCAACATCCTGGCAGAGAGGTTCAGTGCATATTTCTCCCCCCAATCCCCCAAAAGTACAAATGTCCATCCCAACAGAGTGTAGCCTCCCTGACATCACAGATGAACATGTGAGAGCTGCCCTCTCCAAAACAATAATACAGCATCAATGGGACCAGACGGTGTCCCAAGCTGCGTCTTACATGAGCTTCATGAAGAACATAACCCTCACATAATGTCACTGTTCAATATCAGATTTACTACAGGATATGTACCCAAGGAATTGCGTACAGCAACAGTGGTCCCACTCCACAAAGGTGGTGCCACAAAGGACCCTGGACACTATCACCCTATAAGCCTGACTAGCCTGGTCTGCAAAGCTATGGAGCGTATCACCATGGAACTCATAAACAAACATCGGCAACCTCCAGGCACTGGCTCCTGCACAATTCACCTTTGTTAAGGACAGATCTTGCCTCTTGCACCTGGACGACTTCTTTGAATCAGTTACCAGGGCCATATACATAGGGAAGGTAGTCCACACAGCCTACCTGGACCTCCCAAAAGCCTTTGACACAATACCCCACTCGGGCATCTTAAATACACTCACCAGCTTAGATATCAACACATATGTCACAAGATGGATTGCAAACTGGATCAGGGATAGCACCCACATGGTCGGAATTGCAGGTGCCATGTCAGACTCTACACCACGTACGTGTGGCATCCCACAAGGCTCAGTTCTGGGACCTCTCTTGTTCAGTATATATTTCTCTGAGGTACAGGCTAACACGGGAGGACTATGGCTGACCAAGTTCACGGATGACTGCAAACTGGGTGCCATAATTGACTCTCCAGCTGACACAAGCATCCTCCTAAAGGGTCTCACAGAGATGGATAACTGGTGCCAGAGCCATAGCCTAAAGCTAAATGCCATAAAATGCATAGTCATCCCCTTTGGGAATAACAAAGTGCACACAGATTACCACATAGGTGTTAATCCATTATGTACAGAAGGTGTACTTAGGAATTTGGGGACCAAAGTAGATAGTAATCTCTCCTTTGCAATTCATGTTGCCAAAGTGGTTAGGTAGACCTTGTATATAGCCCACCTTATCCCAAACAGTTTCACATCTAAATCAAGAGAGGTCATTGTGCACCTCTACTCATCAGGCCCATACTTGGGTACAATGCCCCATTTGGGATGTACCTTACCCGACACCTGCAGCAACTGTAATGACCCCAAAGGTACCTCACCAAGTGGAACAGGAGACTCATACAGATGCCCTACGCAGTTCAGCTACAGAAACTCCAGCTGTACTCAGTTGCTTACCACCTACCCAGATGCGATCTGTGCCTGCCGTATACAGCCATGTCCAACCCAGACTTATTGGTCATGCTCCACCTCAGGATATCAGAATCCCTTACAGTTACATGCTCCAGGGACTTCAACCTCAGCACAGAATTAATAGGACATGCTGGAGGGACAGATTCATATCCCAGAAGCTCCCCTCACTCTGGAACGAAATCCCAGTCCAAGTTAGGCAGACCACTCAATGACCCTCTTCAAGGGAAGTCTTGACGAGTGGATGGGTGATCATATGTTTACCCCAGGGATCTCTTCTGGGTCCCTGCTAGACAGAGGCACAATACACTAACCATACAACGGCTATCTTGTGTGACCTACTATTCAAAGGCACAGTATACTAGTCTACAGGGTGGTGAATGCCAAACACACTCTGGCTAGGCTTATGAATGCCTAGGGCTGATACCTAGTATCAACCTATGAACCTATGTACCTATGATAATGTTTGGAGTGCACATTGTTTATTGATGATACTGACTGCCGGTTTGTTATCTTCTTTGCTTTCCCACTTTATATGTACAACCTATGTATCTGTAGTACATATTTGATTATGACAGGGTTCCAAGATGTTATATATGTGTCTGTTGTCTTATAACTGTGTGCACAAGGCAGGATTGGTGGCTAGTGAGAGGTTCCTGGGTTAACACATGAACTGCCAGATATGTCTGGCCCACTGCTGCACTCAGACATGGCCTAAGTGTGTGAGCATGCCCAGTTTGCCCTTGCAGTGTTTTGTTGCCTGACATTTTGTCTCATTTATTCAAGTGTGTGAGCATGCCCAGTGTGACCTTTCAGTATGTTGCTGTCTGGAGTCCACTACATTTGTTACCATGTGTGAACATGCCCAGTATTAACATGTATACTATGTGTGTTGGAAATCAAGTTATATTTATACTGCAGGGCTCACCTTTGTGTCATAACTCGACATGAATTATACTGTGCCTGCAGGGTTTCCATGAGACACTTTGCATAGACTTATCAACATGTCTTCATACAGGCTGACCAGTGCAATACTGTTGTGGTTTAGTGGTTCGGTACTGTGACTATAGTGCATAGTATCCTGGGTTCGAGGCCTGTCACTGCTTTAAATTTTCATACTGGGCAGACCAGACTGCTTAAGGTCCAATAAAGCATATATGTGCATGTTTACCTGCTTTTGCTCAACTATGCCCAAAGTTGTGCCAGTTAGTGTGTACCATTATGTTTACATATACTAAGTAGTGGCAAAGCTGTTTAGCACTGCTTTATATTGCTTAACATAAGGCAATCATGCCTCAGGTGGTGCTGCAGGGCTGCCTATGTCGGATGCACATAGTACACTCCCTAAACATGTTTGAAAACAGGTAGTGTCAAGTTAGGCATCCCTTTTACTATATGTGTGGGTTAGGGAGAGGTATCATTTCCAGGGTTCCTACTGAGCCAGTGTATGTGCTATGTGTTGCCTCTTTGCCAAGGCCAAAGCATACTGGGCACACCTCCTTCTGCCTACTGGGGCAGGCTCAGGTTGTTCCTCCTCTGAGTCACACTCTGCCTGTGATGGCCTTGGCAATGGTGGGGGGCTGTTTGGCTCGGCCCTATGCTGATCCTGCTGCAGCTGTTTTCGCAGGATCATATTATGTAGCATAGCACATTCCATGACAATTTGGGTACATGTAGTTGGTGAGTACTGCAAGGCTCCACCAGATGTGTCCAGGCACCGGAACTGTGACTTGAGCAGCCCAAACACATGCTCGATTACATTTCGTGTTTGTGCATGTGCCTCAATATGGCGTTCCTGTTCAGGTGTGTGTGCATTTCTGATGGGTGTCATTAGCCACGGCTCCAATGCATATCCAGCATCCCCCAATAGGTGACCATGAGGGATGTCCCCATTGGCAAATGTCTGGTACAGCTGTGTCAGATGCCAGATATGGGAATCATGGTAGCTTCCAGGGCAGCCAGCACACACATTCATTATTATGCCCTGGGCATCACACATGACCTGGCAGTTGATGGAGGGGAAGCCCTTGCGGTTAATGTAGGCCCTATCCCGCTCATCGGCTGGTGCTTTGATGCATATGTGCATGCAGTCTATTGCACCCACTACCTCAGGGTATTCTGCTATTTGCTGGAAAAGACGCATATTGCTGGCCAATACGTCACGGGAATTGGGGAAATATACATGATCACCGACATGTGCTGACATGGCATCCAGGAACTGGTGCAGTACCCTGGATGCTGATGCCTGTGAAATCCCCATCATATCACCAGTAGGTCTCTGAAAAGTACCTGTTGCTAGTATTCTTAGGCCAACACATACCTTGGTTTCCACTGGGATGGGTTCCCCTCTGTTGGTTCTGTGTGTGAGGCATGGCCTGCACAGCTCAACAATTTGCTGCATGAGGTCTCTGTCCACTCTATAGTGCTCCATTATCTCCAGCTCATGTAGCCCCTGGTAGGTTACCCTGGGCCTGTACACTCTTCTCCGTCTCCTCACTTTGTGTTGCTCAGCAGCATTTGCATTGTCACCACCCTCAGCATGTTGCATATGTCGCCTTATGGCAGCAATGGCAGCCCCTAACATTTCTTTGTCTCAGTAAAGCTTTTTGAGTATTGACTTCTCTTAGCTTACTGCAGTGCTGCAGTGTCTCTGAGGAATACATAGTGGAAAGTTGTTTGCAGAGTTTTAAGTGCTGGGCTGGGCTGGGCTAGTGTACTGCCTGTGTAATTGCCTGATTCTGATTGTTGTCACCTGCTAACTCTGCTGATTATCCCTGGTTAACTTCCTACTCTTTGTTGTGCTTCCTTTTCCCTTTCTCTTTCCACAGGGGGCAGTGCCGCGCACAGAAGCGCAAATACGTGCACACCACCTCACACATGCGCACACATGCTTACAAAGCCTAACACTTGCTAATTCCTGCTTAAATGCACTTACACAGGCGCAAACATGCTTACACAGATTTACACATCCTTACACATACTTACTCTGGCTTAAACGCGCACACATGGGCGCACATGCGTGCACACAGTCTTACTCGGATTCCCTGGCGTGCACCCACGTGCAAACACTTTGCAGCCACTTAAACCAGAAACTTTAGTGTTATCCATGGCATACACCTTCTATTTCTTGACTTTAGCTAGGATACCTGGTGACACACCTCTTCCAGTGATGAGTAACTGACAGCAGACACATGCCACTCTGCTCCAATGAGCTTACATTCTTTCATACATACCCCCCTCATGATGTCACCTATCTTCTACTCTGTTACTCCCCTTATCCTACTCTTACACTCCACTGACTGTGCTCATTTGCTATGTAAACTTGGGATTCACTATCCTTACCCTCATTTGCATAGGATTGCCTACGAATGCTTGGTTACATCTCTTAGACTGAGTTTCCACCTTAGCAACCTCTACTCGGTAGCCATGTTGTCTTCAGCCTGCCATTCACTTTCATTGTATAGTATGATATTCTGTAAATTCCCTATTTATGCCTTTTAATTTTTGGTTTTCTGGTTTTTAGAGTGCAGCACGTTTGCGTGGTGCTGCGCTACGCTTAAACCTCGGAGATTGGGGGAAAAATTTTTTTTTTTAAATATTGCATATATTTGGCCACTGGCATGCTTCCTCAACTGGATGCAACCTTTATTTGGTGCTGTCACGGATACATTTCTGCAAATAACACTGCTCTTACTCGGACAGGTTTGGGTTTCCTGGATCGCAAATTTACCTCATTTGCATGCCTTTCAGCAGCAATTGAGGTAATTTGCATATCCTAACCCTGTCCGTGTAAGAGCCGTTTTAGGAGCACTCTTGCACTCCCCTGCCGGCTGTTCCTGAATCGCTCATCAGACATGTTGGCTGCATGGAGTCTTACTCTACTCTTAGACTCTGTGCAAGCCTTCGTGAATCTGGCCCATAGTCTTCAAAATCTTCCAACATAACTTAACAGTATCAGGACAACATTAAGGTACTGCTGATAAAAATTAGGAGCTTTTACAAAAAAAAAAAGTCCACACCCTACAAAACATTATTTACCTTGGAAAATGCAGATATATGCATCATCACAGAGACCTTGATGACTGGAGGGCTTCTATGCATATTACACATACAGGCCCACCACATTAGAAGAAGGCACTATAGGTGTAGGTATTTCTTTTTTTCTTAAAAATAATCTCACATCTATATTCATTAGAAAATGATTTAAAACTCTTTTATGTCAAGCTTACTTAAACTAATACCTTTATCAAATCATAATTCCCGCCATGTCCCTCTTGGCACATACTGCCTACCTAACCAATATGGAGTCCCAAGGTATTAAGCCAAACACCATTCTTCTAGGAAACATCAACCATCTCATCAACTGGGAAACTTATACATCCTCAAACATACATGCTTAGAGATTTCTGGACTTCATAAATACAAACTCTATGGACCAGTTAGTCCACACCCCAAACAGGGGAGATAAAATCCTGGATTTGTTCCTTACCAATATGGAACAGCTCTGTTCCCTATGTATTGTAACCTCATCCCTGGTGAAACTGGATCACAAGTCTATTCACATTCACTTTATGACTGAAGGCAGAAGCATCCCACAATCTCATAGTATTCAGTGACTGTTAAAAAGCTGATCTAACCAAAACTGAATGATGAGTTTCTAAATTCAAATGCCCTTTCCTCCTCAACAATGCCACTGCTTATACTGAGTAATTTACTACCAAGATCTATGCCCTTGTAAATGGTTGCATAGATTCATCTGTCCCCCTCAGAATAAATAAAATGCAAAATTAGAAAAATAACCTCCTACATTTGAACCTTAATATAAATAGGCGCTATAATAAAAGGAAAAAAATAATAATTTCACCTAAACATAATCCTAATTCTCAAGAAACTAAAAATGCTCTTAATAAACTAAACAAGAAACTCCAAATTTTGATCAAATTATCCAATGCCAGATATGAAGCAAAAATAGCCACCCAAGCCAGCTTTTTTAATTATGCGAGAAATTTCAGAAACAATGCCTACCACTACTCAGAGCTAATAGTAAATGATATCACATACGCTGACCCATAGGGCATAGCAAATCTACTATTGCCCCTTCTTCCAGTATTCTCAGATCAACTACCCACATCTACATCCCTCCTCATATCTTCCAAGAGCAAGTTCTCAAGCCATTGTCTAAGGCCAAAAATGCTTCATCTTTGGGGCCAGATAGTATATCCAGCTAACTGTTGGCTAGCCTGAAACATAAATTGTCAGACCCCTGACAGGGGCCATTTAACATTAATCTCAAAACAGACTCTGTGCCAGATGAATAGAAAACAGCAATAATCATTCCTTTGCACAATGGTGTAACTACAATGCACCGTAATTACAGACCCATAAATCTGACCAGACTCATCTGTAAGGCTATACAAAGGATCATTATGGAAATAATAAATAAGGATATAGGTGACCTACAGACACTCAACCCAATTCAATTTGGATTAATCAAGGGATGATCCTGCCTTCTTAAACTGGTTAACTTGTTCAAAAAGATCACAGAGGCAGCAGACAAGGGCAAATAATTGCACTTGCCTATCTGAGTCTTGCAAAGGTGATCAAAACCGTCCCACATTGATAAACACTCTCAGCTAAATGTTTAATTCCATGTAACTCACCAGATAGAAAATTGACTCACAATTCGAGCACAGGAAGTAATGATGGATGGCTCTACCTCCTCCGCAAGACTTGTCACTACAATGCCCTAAGATTCAGGCTTTGTGCCAGTTCTCTTTAGCAGTTACTTTTCAGAGGTCAAAGATAATGGTAAGGGCTTGTCAATGACAAAGTTTGCAGATGACTGCAAATTTGCTGCCATCATAAATTCCAAAGAGAACACCATGATCCTATTAGAAGGACTGTTCCAAGCAAAAGGCCAAAACTGTGTACTGAAACTAAAGACCAAGAAATGTATAATTGCTTTCTTCAGCATGCTTCACTCCCTTTGTAACTGTCACATTGACATACACCCTCTGAAAACAGATCCCACAGGTAGAGATCTGGAACCTATATTGACAATGAACTGCCCTTTGATAACCATGTATCCACTCTTGTGATGAAGTCTTTTTTTACTACACAGCTCATAATGAAGGGTATGGAATCCAGATCCATGGACATAATTGTTCCTCTGTATTCAGCACTCATTAGGCCAACCATATAATATAATACCCCTTTAGGTATATACCTGTCAAGACATTTTTCAGAGCTAGAATGATCACAATATTTCCTCATTAACAAAAACTGCTTTAAAACCTTGTCTATCTTCTCAGTAACTTACAGGCTACTGAGAGGTGAACTTTGCTTTTTATATAGATCCTCAAATGATCCTGTTTTGTCAGATCTATCACATGTCCAGAAGTCCAGTGATATCAGAAATATATACTCCAGGGATCTCATTCTCTTTGCACGAGGAGCAGAGCATGCTGGAAGGATAGGGCTGTATTACAAAGAATACCACTTTTGTGGCACTGGCTTCTCCTCCACATGAAGTATTTGTGGCAAATGCAACTTGGACAAATAGATAGATTGCTGCAAATTCACCCCTGGTGTAGCAACAGTCGCCTTCTTGGATAGGAGAAGCATAAAAATACACAGCATATACTTGTGTGGTCCACCTTTGGGGATTCATACTTGTGTGGCCCCATATCTGGAGATTCATATTGCAAAATATAAGGGCTGATAATTACCATGGGAATGCAGGGCTATGGATCTTAAGATCTTCACAGATCATTAGTCTCATAAGTACCTATGAACCTGTGAACCTATTACATCAGAAGGAGAAATTCTTTATATTATAACAGAAGCAAATAAATAAATTTTTTATTCACAACATAGAATAGGTAATATGCCAGATGTCTGTGTAACTAATGTGATGAAATTGTATTTAGCATAGGACGGCACTGAAACTCCTAAAGCTAGAATAGGAAACTTACTTCTTAAAAGAGAATTGAAATATGGCATTTTATAGAGCCATTATATCCATACATTTAAAGGTGGTAATGCCACAGTGTGACAGTTAACATTATATCTCATTTCTGTACTTGTTTTGAATTTCTGCTTTATAACCCGAGCACAGTAATAGCTTAGAAAACTTCTTGACTGAGTTGGCTTTAGAGCAGAAGTAAAAATCCTCTACATTTCTACAGAAGAATAAATTGTGACATGCCAAGGCTGCAATGCCATGCTTTGTTCTGCCTAAAGAAGTGGGATGAAATTCAGAGTTATACTACTCTTGTATCTCTGTGGGTAGAACAGTTTTAGGTGTGCTTTGTAGCTGAATGCCCTGGGGTTATTTGTTCGGTGTTTCTCATTAAAAGAGCTTTGTAATACATGCTGAGTTGTGCTGTACTTTATCATTTGCTCAAATGAGTCATTTTAAGTTGAATTCAGTAAAATGCTTTCTGTTTGTACAAATAACTGAGAAGGAGTACTCTTTCAGGAGGTCTTAGCAGGAAGTATGTTACTCAGTTATTGGCATGGATTGATAACTGATGTGTTTATTGTAAATAAAGTTTTCCATTTCATAATCAAAGAATTAGATGTAATTTATGGTCAGTAAAGTAGCTACAATTATTTATTACAGAGGCTGTTTGTGAATAAAAGTGACTACTACCCCATATGAAATTTTTATCAAATGTCTATGGTTAACAAGCATATCATTCACGTATATGAAAATGTTGGAAAAGTGCTGTACATTGAAACACATGGCATCTAAAAGTCCATGATTATTAGCTCCCAGACACCTATTATAATTTGTTTCCTTTGAAAAGCACTTAGATTTCTAGCAAAATCCATTGGCTCACTAAGAAATGAATTAACTGTTCTTTATTAGTATTATACATTTCTATCAACATCCCTTAATTTTGTGGTTCACAGAAAATTTTGCAACTCCCCTCCAAAAAAGATTCCTGTGTATTACCATGGGAACCCCTGTTGATTTCATTCCTTGTAGGGTAGGGCTTTCTTGGCAAATACTGATCAACAGTGTGCCTCATGGAGAAAGTGCTACAAAGAACCAAAAAGACCACGCTCTAGGATTGTAAGTGAGCAAGTTATGTGAGAACAGTGGCATCCTAGCCTGAGGTCTTCATAATAATAATAGAATAAAGGCATGCAAGATGCATATATACTATAAAGGACTGATGCAAGAAGGCACAGGTAAAGGTTAAGGGGAACTGCCAAGACAATGTGAAAGAGGAAAGCAGTCTAACTTATAAGGGATAAGAAGACAATTATAAATGATAAGGAAAAGAAATATAAAGCCTGTGTAAACAACTGGGGAAGGTCATTGATAAATGTATGTGACAACCAGAAAAAAAACATAAGCAAACTATGTTAAGAACTCACAATGGAAATATAGAAAATATTAGCAGAAGGTATTATTGAGTAAAGAAGGCTTTTCAGGAATGTAGATGAAAGGAAGACTCAGGAAAGAAACTGATATAACTCAAAAATACCATATAATTAGTGGCAAAGGAAACAGTGAAGACTCTAAATTATTATTTTGCCTTAGTTTCCATAAGGTGAGACAAGAAAGAAAAGTGCCCTGTCAGCAGGATCAGAGTAGTAGCAGGACGGACAGGTGAGATGATAGTGAATACCAAATATACTAGTGAACAGAAAAAACTTAAGTATGGAGACCTGATATCTAATACAGGTCCCACAATGGCTGCTTAGGTTTATAGAATTGTTCAGCAAATATCTTTAAGAAGTGATTGTTGAAAGAGATATAAATAAAGTTGTGGTGCTTCCTATGTGTAAAGGCAGAGTAAGTGTCAACCCTGGAAACTACAGATTAGTGACAAAGACTTTGCAGGTTGGATAAGGGATCAGGACAGTCCTGATTTTAAAGTTTACAAGGTACTTGCTGTAGACTGTACTGCATAGTTAATTCCAGCATAGATTTACAGCAGGTAGATCCTGTCAGATTAACTTGTTACATTTCATTGATGGTGTCACCAAAGAAGTAGACAGAGACAGGTTTGTGGAAGTGATCTTTCTCTTTGCTAGTATAAATATTGTCTCTTTGGTTTCCATTAAATAAAAATTGTATAATTTATTATGTCACTGAGGTCCACAATGCTACTTTATATAAAGATGCTTGTAACAACATTGAGTAGTAATCAGTGTGGATGGGTAGAAAACTGGTTTAATAATGAGAAAAGGGTGGCCGTCAGGGTGGTATTAGGTCCAGCACTGCTATCTGTGTTTGTGCCCAATTTTATGCAAGACAATAATAATAGAATTAGCATTCTCAGGATCTTGCATTCTAAGGACCACTTACTCAGCTGGCCATTCTCCTTTCTCTTGACCAATAAATTACACTACATATGCCAGTTACTTAGACTTCATAGCTGACAGGTTTCTGCATTCAGGAAATTACTTTGAACCCTTCTGTTAATTGCTTTGTTTTGGCTATAAACTTATTACTGTCTGTTATAATTTGACCTGAGGGAGGGAGGTCACTGTAGTAGAATGTGTTGTCAAATATCCCCTCATTATTCTCTCCTCTTTCACTCATTACCAACTTCCTTCGCAGTGCAGATATGTCTCACATGTTATTACATTTCTGTTTGTTGTAAGACTATGTAGAACTATGAATAAACCTTGGTAGTGTGCTGTATCTGTATCAAATTCATTCAAGTCAGATAAGCTTTATGTATGCTGAGCCTGTGCCCTTTAACAAGTATGTAATGTCAGTTGCTGGTGTTTTGGTATATATAACACTTGTTTGATATATGAGTTAATCTCATGAATGATTAATAAATGATGGGTTTATATTGTGCTTATCAGTTCAGTGCTGTGTTATGATAACTTGTTCTATACATCTGTATATATACACTGCTAAACTATTTTCAGTTTACATTCATAAACTTTTTACCATCTCTCTGTTCTTATACTTTCCCCATATTTTCTTGCTGTGATGCACTGAGGTCCTTCCTCCATACCTTTATTTATAATAAGTGTTAATTTTATTGCCTCAGTATAGTATGACAGCTTAGTAGAGCTTTTTACTCTTGTCTTTCCTTTCAGAGTGTGTTTTCACTACATCCCACCCTAATTCTGCAGGAACGCTGACACAAAGGTCAATTTCTAAAAGTTTTCACTGAGAATCTTGTCTTTGTACAATGTAACCAAAATTTAACTTGAAGAACCTTGCTATATATTGACTTCCAGCTAGTCAAATACATGTCTGCCTTTGCTGGAAATTGATTTTAACTCCCACTCCGAAAGAGTAGTCATTGCATCTAAGGACCATTTACTAAGTTGGCCACTGTCCTTTGTCTTGACTAATAGATTACACTATATATGCCAGTTACTCGGTCTTCCTAGCTGACATGTTTCTGCATTAATGAAGTTAAAGAAAACCAGTTCACCTTTTACCTCTTTGTTTATTACTTTATTTTGGCTAGAAACTGATTATGTCATGATTTGACCTTAGTGTGGGAGGGTCGCTGTAGTCAATTGCATTTCTAAATTTTACCTCATTATTCTCTTCTCTTTCAATCATTACCAACTTACTTCAAAGTGCTGGTATGTGTCATTTATTCTAAGACTGTGTGGAACAATGAATAGACCTTGGTAGTGTGTTGTATTTGTATTAATTTAGTTGAAATCAATAAGCTTTATTCATGTTGAGCCTCTGCCTTTTAACAACTATGTAATTTCAGTTGTTGATGTTTTAGTATATTTAGCACTCGTCAGATATACTGGTTAATCCCATGAATGTTTAATAAGTGATGGTTTTATATAGTGCTTATCAGTGTAGTGGTATATTTTGATAGCTTGCTCTATACAGCTCTCGCTATACACACTATTACTGCAATTCTCTATCAGTATACCTCCTGCTAACCTCATTTCAGCTTACATTTATAAACTTTTTTACCATCTCTTTATTCTTATACTTTCCCTATATTTTCTTGCTCTGCCAAACTGTGGTCCTTCCTCCATCACGTTTTATAATAAGAATTAACTTTATTGCCTCAATAAAATATGACAACTCAGTCGAGTTTTTCTCTTTTCTTTCCTTTCGGATCCTGTGGTTACTATATCCGATTCCATTACTGCAGAAGTTGTGCCACAAGGGTCAACTGCCAAGCATTTTCACTGAGAATGTTATCTTTGTACAAAGTAAACAAATTTTATTTGAAGAGCTTTGCTGTGTAATGACTTCAACTAGTCAAATATATGTCATCCTGTTCTGGAATTTGGCTTTAACATCTCCCTTCAAAACAGTAGTCTTTGCATTCTAAAGACCACTTACTAAGTTGTCCACTGTCTTTTCCCTTGACCAGTAGATTGTACTGCATATGCCAGTTACTTGGTCTTTCTGGCTAACAGGTTTCTGCATTCAGGAAATGAAAGAAAACCTGTTCTGCTTTGTTCCTCTCTGTTAATTGCTTTGGTTTGGTTAGAAACTAATTATTTTTGTCATAATTTGTCCTGAGGGGAAGCCTGCTATGGTTAGCCTCACAATGCTCAGTTTTGTTTTGGTCTCCTACCCTACCCCCAATTTTCACCCACCCACCCCCTCTTACCCTTCTATTAAACATCTTACATACGCATTTCACTTGTGAATCCTATTTCCTAAGCATCCCAGACAGCCTTACTACTATCATACAAACACTCAAGTTTCTTTTCACTTAATTCCTAACTTTCATTTAATCTTTTAGAACCATTCCCAACAACCTTTATCTCCCATACTGGTATGCACTATATTCATTCATAATCACACTCTTCCCTAACAGCACCTATGTATTCTACATTAAATGTTCTTCTTTTCTCTATTTTAACTACATTCGCATACTCTAGCCTTTTAACCCCATCTATTCCTTACATCCCAGAGAAGACACTAAGACAACCTAACATTCTTTCTTCATAGAAAATAATTCTTTCCTAACTACCCCCCCTCAACCTTCAGCCTCCAACACCACTAAATATCCTTCTGCCCTGCAAATTATTTTCCTTCTTGATACCTACTTCCTCACTGCCTGCCAACTGTAGCATACAGATCCTTTTAATTAACCATGCTACTCCTCAGCTTATCCTCTATTCTTTTTTTGCTATTGGGCCATCACTAATCCTGCCATGACTCTATAATAGCTCTCAACATGTCTCCAGCTCTGTACCAACCACCTATTAACATTTCTTCCCTACTCTCTCCACTTATTGCTCTAAATATATTTAATGACGCCCCTCATCTTTACTCCAAATGTGCATTGTTTAACTCCATTTCAACTCAAACTAAAACAAAATTAAGTAGGAAAATAGTCTGCAAAAACAATTATCAATAATTCCTTCTAGGAAGAGGCATTCATCCTAATCATGGCCCACCTATCACAATGAACATCAAGACAATTATCTTCCATACACTACTCTAACCCTACATCGGTCAACCCCTGACACTGGTAAGCTAACTTTTGCTCCCATAAATGTTAGAAGCATAAGAAATAAAATTATTGAACTACATGCCTGGATTACTCATCATAAGCCTAATATTTTCACTGAACTGAAACTTAGCTTAAAGCCAGTATAAATGACTCTGAAATGACACCTCCTGGCTATAATATCATCCATAATGACCATATAAAGAGGAAAGTTGGTGAAATTTCTTTAATATTTCCCATCATCTACCACATTTCCATTTACAGCAAGCCCAAAAATTCAATTCAGCAGAACTTATTATTACTTTCTGGAAATTAAACAATTATAAATAAACAAGTATGGCTGTTCTTTACAACCCTCCTGGTAACAATACTGCTATACTGGACCATATCCTATATTGGATATCCATAATAATTCCGCATGAAAAATACTACTAGTTGTTTTGAATGTCAGTTGGTTGGACATAAACTCTAACTCCCCTGCAGCTAGTGTGAGCTCATTTGGTTTCACATAATTAATTAACAGACCCACGCATTATAGCAAGGCATCAACTTCCCTATTAGACTGGATCCTGGAATTAGACCTTAGCAAATACACCACCTCAGTTACAGTGTCTGTCTCTGAGATCATTTTCCATCTATACAACTAGGCATCATGAAGTATCGAATATAGAAAAGTATAAAGCAATTAAGCCAATAAGTTTCACTGTTAGAAGAGTATAGAAGAGGGAACAGATCAACAAAATTACTCAGAAAGATGGCCATGATAAAAGCAATGCACACTATCAGAACAGATCAGGATCTGCCGGGCACTGTTTCAAATATAAATTCAAAATATCAGCACAGGCAGAAAAACTTAAAAGGTACACAGATAAACATAAAGGAAAAGTACAAAATAAGCAATTGACTAATGACCCAAAAAAGTTTTATAGAGAATTGAGAAACAAAGGAAAAGGAATTGAAGCATCACCAAAAAAAAGAAGAAATAGATACATTTTGGAGAAATATCTATGAAGACCCTGTGGAACATAACAAAGATGCTAAACTGATAGAAGAACTAAAAGAAAGAATAAGAAGTTCAAAAGTACAGGATAGGCAATGGGATGAAGTAAGGGCCAGAGAGATTGAAACAAAGTTAAGAAAAGCTCCTATTTGTAAAACCCCAGGCACAGATGTAGTACATAACTTCTGACTAAAGGAATTAACACCTTTACATGAAGATTTAGCCATAAGTAAAAAAATAATCATATGCATACTCTGAACAGACACCAATCTGGCTAATAACAGGAAAAAAAATACTCCTACTTAAGAGTGAACCTGCAAGCTATCCTAAAAACTATAGACCAATAACTTGCCTTCCAGCGACGTATAAAGTATACACTGAAATTGATGCCGATGGAGTTTATAGTCATTTAGAAGAAAACTCAATCATGGCAATAGAATAAAAGAGTAATAAAAGAAAGTCATATGAAACAAAGGATCATTTGATGTTAAAATCATAATGGATAACTGTCAAAAGGGGAAGAATCTAAGTATGGCATGCAAAGACTACAAAAAAAAAGTATTTGACAGTATCCCACATACATGGTGTTTAAGATACACCCTGCACTGATTGATTACATTACTGTGACCATGGAACAGCGGCAAACCACTTTGCAGTTAAGCCATGATAAAGGCCAAATTATTATTCCAGGGATAAAAATTCAAAAGGGGATATTCCAAGGTGACTCTCTTTCACAGCTGCTCTTTTGTCTTGCCCATAACCCATTAAGCTACTTAACAGATTAGGTCATGGCTATAATTTGGATCACAGAAAACAACTAAGTGTAAAGACTTCTCATCTTTTTATAGATGATTTAAAACTGTATAGTTCATCAGATGAGGAACTAAAGGCACAACTGCAAGTGGTAAAACCTTTCTCAGATGATATAGCATTGTCATTTGGTCTTGATAAATGTTCAAGAGCAACCTTTAAAGCAGGAAAGCTGCAGCACCAAGAAAACATCACTTTGGGACAGGAATGCAATATAAATGAACTTGAGCAAGAGGGATTATATAAATATTTGGGAACTGATGAAGGATCAACAATAAAACATGAACAAATGCAGATAAAACTTAGCAAGGAATATTTTAAAAGACTTAAATTAATACTAAAAACAGTATTGACATCTAGGAAGAAAGTTTAAGCTATAAACCAATTTGCTCTTCCTGTCCTAACTTATAGTTTTGGAGAGATTGACTGGCCCTAAAAGTTATTGGATAGTTTGGACAGGAAAACAAGAAGGATGTTTCACGCTCATCAAATGATTTATAAAAATCCGTGCATACCAAGACTATATATTCCCCATTCTGAAAGAGGTATAGGCCTCCTTGAAATCGACTGCATGTATAGATCTGCAATAGTGGGACTGCATACATATCTGATAACCTCACAAGACTCAAATGTAGTGAAAGTTTTGAAACATGAGGAGAACAAGTCTAAGATAACTTCTATGCTTAGTTTAGCAGAAGCATATTGGCATCAAGTGGGAAAAGAAATCAGAGCAGAAGTAGATAAAAATCAGGCAGAAACTCTCCAGAAAGAATATAAGGTGAAGGATTGGATGAGAAGGCAAGAAATGTGGAAAATGCATAAATATAGTAGCAAGTATAGAAAACCCGTGGAACAACTACATGTTGATCAGGATCTAACGCAGGAATGGTTAAGGACAGGTGAATTTAAGCCAAAAGATGAAAGGTTAATATCCCAAGATAGTGGACTACATAAACGTTCATTTACAAAGGCCATTGAACATGTGGGAGAAACAGACAAATGTAGGTTTTATAAAAAAGAATTGGAAACAGTCACACATCTTGTTGCTGGTTGTGATATACTAATGGCTGATGTCAGAATGGTTCAACAGATGACATTTCTGATGAAATGCCATTTGACAATGTGGCCGTTCGATAAAATAATAGGGACCAATACTGCTGATAAAGATAGAGATAATGGCAAACTAGTCTCCACCCTATATCTAGACTTGTCTAAAACCTTTGACAAAGTTCATCACATGATTTCAAATGTCCTCATTAGGTCTCTCTCAGCCCACCCTTCTGTGGTTCAACAGCTACTTATCCAATAGGTGTTAGTCAATAAAATGGCACTCCACCCTTTCACCGTGCCTCCCATTTACCACCAGTGTACCACAAGGCTCTACCCATTTTCACCAACCTCCATACCTCCTTCAATAATAAGCTACAGCAATGCTACTATAAGATAGCAAAATTTGCATCTAACTTGTCTAACCGCTCTCACCACTGCAACGCTCTCTCAAACCTGTCTTGGCTAGAGTTTCACCAATATCCCCAGCTTACTCAACTAACTATTGCCACAAACTACTTTTCCAACTGGATAGCTGCCCCATTCTCCAATCCATCTTACACATATATACCCCCTATGCAATCCCTCTGCTCTTCAGAGAGAACCCTTCTAAGCATAGCTAAACCCAACAAAAGTGCTGGACAATGCCTATATTCTTACAACACAGCCAGACTATGGAATACCCTCCACTCTTCCATTACCCAACTACACTCCCTGAAGACTTTTAAAGCTGCACTAAAAAAACTACTTTTTACAGAATCCAAGCTGCTTGTGTGAATTACAATCCAAGCCCCCATAATCCTATAATTTATTTTTCCAAAAATCCTGCCTTAACACCTCTGATTCCAATCTACTCCTTGAATGGCAATACTCTAATACTTGTCCTTTACTATGTGCCTATTTTTTTCTATGATGCAGTTGTACTTGTGGTATGGTGCATGTTGTAACATTTGTTTGTATTTATATTGATTACTATGATAGTCTGATTTTGTGTAACTGTGGATCCTTCTCCCAGATCTGTAATTTAAATGTATAATATTTTAACTTTCATTGTTTTGCTTTAATTGTGGAGCTTTTCTCCCCAGGCCTCCACTGAAAATGGGTTCTCACCCTGTGGACTTTCCCGGTCAACAAATGCCAATAAATAAATAAATCATAATTATCCTTGGGCCCCTTCTCTTTAACATTCTCACCAGCAAACTCACACATTCGCACAACAGGCCTCACTAATACGCAGATGACTTCTCACTCATTTGCACATCTGACAACATGGCATACCTCCACAAAATTACTGGAAGCTTTAACAGCAACTGAAACATGGTTTTGTAAATCATAATGCATGCTCAACCCTAAAACCAAAAAAAATATGACTTTTTTCTCCAAATCTCTCTGCCACGAAAAAAAAAAAGTTTAAAGTCCTCTCTCGATAATACAACCATTGATGCCACTTCTCATAGCAAATTATTAAGGATGATAGTGAGGATGATCTTAAATTTGACATGCATGTACAAAATTGCATAAGAAAAACTCATCAAAAAATAGGGATGCTTTATGCAGCCAAAAACCTCTTCACCAGCACAACTAAAGCTACACTTGTCACTACTTATCTCCTCACCTCACTTCTTTATGGCATTCCCATCCTTACTAATCATTAGGCATTACAAAAATCAAAACTTGAACATTGCTTTTCAAAGTGGCTAAATTTGCAGCAAATACTTTTTCAGAACCCACCACTGTATAGATCACTTTACAACCTAAACTGGTTACAACTTCCCTATTGACTAATATATACACAGCTTCTTACCACCTATAAAATTATCCAGAATCCTTATCCAGAATCCATCTGCTTTTCCAGTATCAAATAACATTCTACACGACTATGTTCCCATCCAAAACTCCTATCTGTCCACAAACCTATCAGATCTGCTGGGCATTGTCTGCACTGCACCCCCCTGGAAATCTTTATTTGTAAACATCAATTCAATACCCTCCCTCCCATCTTTCAAAACCATTCTGAATGATTTCCTAGCCAAAAGCTAGCTCTATTCTTAGTCAACACCAGGATAAACTATATCCCTAAATGTGAACAAATACCTATTCATACCTTGCATCTCCTTACTCTCCCTTCTTCTTCAATCACTTCCTTATGTCTGTCAATTTATCTCCCAGGCTTTCTCGCTAAATATACTATAAACCTGCTTTTCTTTCACTTTGTATTGTAATTCATGTTTGTATTATACTAACCTACCTTTAATTTCCTCTATAACTTGACTAAGATTTCTCTAACTATTAAATCATTGTCATATAACGTGCATCTATTCTCAACCAATGTCTATTTTTTTATAATTATTTAAACTGTAGGTGTTTTTTTGTATTATTTTGAAAGACTGTAAAATTATTGTTCTTAAAATGTTTTGTAATACTTTGGAGCTTTACTTCCCAGGAATCTGCTGAAAATGGGCTCCTACCTAGTCAGACTTTCGGTGTAATCAAATGTCTATAAATCAATCAATAAATTGGTGTCTAAGTTGGAGATACCATCATATGGAGGATTGGTGGCCGTGCCTAAAATTGGATGTATAATGTCAGAGGTGTGGTCTATGAAGCAACAGGCCTTCCACCTGCATGGAGCTCTACATCAGCTATAATAACCCAGAAAAGAAATATGCATTAGAGTTAATCAAACTGGAAAATATGCAGTAGGTAAAAAAGTCAGTAGTTATTATTATATGTAGTGCAAATCATTAAGAAACAGTGAGAAGTTGGTGTCTAAAGCAAAACTGGTGCAGTGGGTATGACTCAGGTAATGGAATCTACTAGGTAGCAGGTAATTAGCCTTGAATCAAACACTGATATTGCCATAGGTGGAGCACTTATGAGGCTTTATAGTGAAGAAGCATTAACAGTGTTGAAAACAGTATGGATGACAGCAATTAGGAAGGTAAGGAAAGAGAGAATATATAATGAGAGAAGAGAATAAGAGAGCGTATTCACTTTTTAACAGAAATCAGGTGAAATGCTGAATATGAGACACGTCTACAAGACACTAAAGGAAAGATGTTTGTGAATCACAAATTACACTGAAAAAAGAGACATAGACTAAGCAATAAGGCTCAAGACCAGCAGATGAAGGAGACATGATTAATCTAGGTATACAAACATACTTTTTCATTAAGAATCTGATGAGCAGAATGAACTGTCTCCCAGAATGCAGGTAGCAAAATAGCCAAGAACATTGAAAAAGTCTGGGATTTGAAGAAGGATAGGATGAAAGAGGAAGAAGAAAGGGCCACTGATCTAGACCAGCTGCAGCTGTAACATGTTTGGAGACTAGAGAGAATCATATCCACCTTTAGCAATTTTATTTATGTAATATGATGTTATGTTACTTTATATGTTAGGTTTATAATCTTATGCTGTTTCTTTACTGTATGTTACCATATATGTGTTACATCCTTAGCATATGTTATGTTGAATTACCTCATATTCTTGGATTATGTTTTGTTAAATTATGCTATAGTATGCTGTATCTGCTGATTGTTAACAGGGGAGTTGATTGGATTTTGTGCAACATTTTGTGTGACTGGACAGTTGTGAAGCTAAGGTTTTTGATCTGTTGTCTTAGTTGTGCATTCATATTTTTATGTTATTTATTTATCTTTTGTAGACCCAGTTATTCCCACAAGGCTAGTGGACTCTTTTCAGGGGAGACATAAGATATTATTTATACTACTTACATAATTTTGGCCAGGGCATTGGGGAACTTAAACAAAAATACATTAACCTACCACTCAGATGTACAAGTACAAGCATACAAAACCAAGCTGCCAGTTTCCAGCAACCATAACCAGACAGACTTGTTTGAAAACATTTTTATATTTTTTATTCAAGCTACTGGTACTTTTGAAGAATAACAGCAGTCTTCTCTTTAAACACTTTACTGCAAATGTCATTACTACAGTTTTTGTTAAGTTGTTTTAAGCTTTATTTCTTTAAGTCATCTGTTTTAGACCCTTCTAACATGACTTCTTTCTTTTCACTTTGTTGTTCTTGTTTATCTTGATAGTTTTTTGCAATGATTCCGCATACCAGTATAAGATGTTGTATTCCTTGACATTATTTTATGCTAAAGTTCTTTGCCTTGGTTTAATTCTTGGGTACAGCCCAATTAAATTGCATGGCACATATCCCTCTTTATCACCAAGCTGGGCCCACCACCACTCAACCTCGAGTTCATCTTCCCTCTGGATAACAGTCATGCAGTCACTTTCTTTAAATGAAAGTTCATCCTCATTCTCTACCTCATAGTCCCAAAGAACATAAACTTCTCCTCGGTTCATAATGCCCATCTTCTATTGAACACCGTATAAGAACTGGGAACATTGACGGTAACCTTCTTCCATCTCTTCAGACTTATCAGCTGCAGTCTGAATGTTGCTGTATGTCATGCCAAACACTGTGGCTCCTGATTGTACCAGTAACTTATAAACTTGGACATTATTGCAGAATGCAGCACAGTGTAAAGGTGTCCATCCATCACTGTCTGCTGCACTGATGTTCACACCAAACTGTACTACGAATTTAACAATCTCTGTGTGACCAGCACATACCACATTGTGAAGTGCTGTAATACATCCATCATTTGGCATACTGGGGTCCTCCACCTCATAAATGACCCTCTGGACAAGGTCATATTCTCCTTCCAAAGACACATCCAAGAGAAGTGCAAGCAGATTGAATTTTGCTCTCATTCCATGATCAATCCTTTCAGATTCATTTTTTCTCAAATTAATTCTCTTTCCTGGTGGCAGTGACAATTGTCCTGTAGTTTCAGGTGGATTTAAGTTAAAGGTGTCCTCTCCCAGGCTCTGAGTCCCCAGCAGTAGGATATGATGGGGGAGGATATGGTGGATGCTCCTCTAAGTAAGGAAGCATGGCATCAGAATCCACTCCTTCTGGGCCAGGTAGTAAAGGCTGTTTCTTCTTGAGAGTTTTTCCAGACAGTGGTTCAGGATATGATGAAGTTACAGATGCTGCTAGTTCCTCTGAGCTTATATTTTCATTTTTTGGTAAAGGAGGTTGGTCAGGTGAAACAGGAGAAATGTCTTCTTCAGGTACAGTTTCATTCTCTGTTCCTGTGCTTGGATCTTGTAGACTTTCTGTCATGCCACTACTTTCGACATGTAGTGAAGATGCAGGCTGCTTGGGTTGGTAGAATGGATTTGAACCTGTTGTCTCTAAGGCAGCCAAAGTAGTTTTTTGGTAAAGTAACTTCTTGATGTTTGGTCCATTGGGCCTCTCTGGTTGCATTTCTTCAATGGTCTTGGTACATTAGTCAATTTCTTTTTAAAAGGCTCTAAATTGGCATTATTCTGGTTTCGATAACTACCTGAAAGGAAGGGGAACAGTTTTGTAGGGCTAAGAGGTCGAGGATTGCATTCAGTCTACTGGTTCTCTATCGAAGCAGTAGAAGAGCCAGTCTCAATTTCAGGGCTGTCAGATTTGTCATGGTTCTCTGCATAAATATTCTCACATTGTAAGTTCACAGGGGGAGCACCAGATGAGTTACCTTCAGGAACAACAGACTTTCCGTATACTGTTGGTAGTGGCAAATTTCATGTCTGTCCCCTGGTTAAGGCACTTTGCACAGCTTGCTGAAAGTTCTTCCCTGGAGTCTGTGCTGCTGTGTGATATCTGAGTAACTAGAACTAGCTACAACAATCAGAAGCTTTCAATAGGACTGGGGTGGAACCTCTTTTTCAGGCTAAGGTGTGAAAGGTCGTACTGTGGTAGCAGGTGGAGTTTCTTGTTTGGAAGGTGCTGAAGAGTTTGCAATTGACCCTACTACAGCAGGAGTTACACTGACTCTATGCTAAGAGCCGCTCTGAGGCTGTTGCTGGGTTGCTGGCTTTAGTTTACTAGCCGCAGCTGCTGATGAATTTTGAGGGCTTGCATCTGGCTTTATCTTTCACACAGGTTGTACGTTTGCTGGTCCAAAGTAAGATAAGTTAACTTGCTTAGATTTGGTAGGAAGAGGTGGTGGAACTCTCACCTTTTGTGTACTCTGCACCTCCTTCGAGATGTACTCACTGCTCTGGTTCTTTCTCAACATTCCAAAGGAAGGCAAACCTGTGGCTGGATCCAAAGAATCAAACATTGAAACTGGTCATGTTTTTGTATCTTTCTCTCTCATCACATTCTTCAAATCAGCAGCTGAGTCTTCAGGTCCTGCCTAAGGTGCTTAAGAAGCTTGAATTCTACCTTGTGAAACTGATTGTTTTCTAGAACAAAATATATATCCCAGAAAATTAAACATTTGCCTAGTTCCAAAAGATTTGTTCCAGAGTACAGCCAATCTATAAATTAGGCTCACACCATCACTTACATCAAGACCAAGTCTTTTAGAACTGGGCCCATTGTCCACACCTAAGCTTGCATTCAATGTAAAGGCTTCTGAATGTAATAATAACTTAAATATGCCCCACTGAAAAAAATAACAGCTATGTGCTTCTTCCACTGTGTTAGCAGGATGGTGTTAATTCCACAGCATGTACATCTATTTGCAAAGCTGCACCATGCCATTGTTAATACTTGGTTAATGCACTGCATGACTTATAAATCAAAATAAGTGAGTACCTATACATTTCTTTATACTGTTCTTGAAAATGAAAGGTTTACAGAAAGTCTAGAACCTAGCTTTACATGAATCATTTTTGTGGTGAACAGTGGATTTGTTTGTATCCTTTGTATGATTTCATGAGAGTTTTGGTCTCATGTTTTGAGCATTCTCCATATGTTGGTGCAGAAAAGTTCCCCGCATATTAGTTTATAAACAAAGTTGTCCACTGTTATATACTTTGTGATTCTGCAGTGGTCTTTTTATCTTAATTACCTCATACTAAAAGAAGAAGCTAAAACTATCTATGGGTTGAGGCGAGATTATTTATTTCCATTTGTTTACAGAGAAAGTCCGACTGAATCAGAAATAACCTCTTTTCTGTGAAGGTCCAGGAAGAAAAAGATCTCTATCAGTCTTACTTACATTGTGTGACTAAGTTGATTTATATAGAGTTGTTTATAATACATTTAACAAAAACAATAAGAATAATAACTACACTACAGTAAAAGGCATAAACAGACATAATACTAATTCTGTTAGTTTTTCTCCCATGTTACACAGCACTTCATTTTCACATTTTTGTTTGCATTCTATTCATTATCTTGTGCAGCTGTGTTAATAAAGGTCTTTCAGTAGGTTTAAACTACAAAATGCAGAGGCAATTGCCAGAGGCACCATGGGTGGAAAAGGACAGATGACAAAAAAATTGGTGTGGGGATGTTAGGACATCAGGAAGTGGCAGTGTAAAACTCGTGTCTTGTTCCCATTAAATGAAAATGATGCAATTTAAGTCACTCATTTGACTAATGTCACACAGGGCAAATACAAGTAAAGGTTTGTATTTATCCTGTCTTCCTGTATGACAGAATAGGATAAGATCTCACATACCACACAACCACCACAATTACAGTGACTGATGAAAAATTCAATCTACACTGAGCTCTGAACAGTGTCAACCTCTTCCAAACATTAACTTTCCTTTTGCTGGTGGTTCCATTCTCACTTTTTCAAGAAGGCTTGCTGATAATGTATCCTTCTATTTAAAGCAGAGTTTTTGTCTAGAGTTCATTGTGTTCCTAATTAAATATTGATTCAAGTAAAATTGTCTGCTGATATGCAGATAATGTCCCCTGATACAGTGATAGATTTTCTTGGTATAGTTTTGTATGATTCACAAATAGCCTAATTGCAGTACGTTATTTAAACAAGCAAGAAACAAGCAGAGAACTAACAGAAGAGATGCATATACTCTCCCATGTATTATAAATACCTTTCTCCTCACAGTGCGTACTATTTGCATAGACAGTCACACAGATAAAGAAGGCTAACAAAAATATTAGAGCCCATAAATAGACTTAGAAAGGTTAAACCATACAAGCATTTTTTTCTGTAAATGAATAGTGTAGTTATTTTTTTGTAAATCTAGTTCATATCCCACAATTAACTTTTGAATCACTTCTTGCACTGAAGTCAGTGCAGAATGTTTTTCCAACTTCAATATATGTGACTCACAGTTTATCGAAGGTGGCCATTACTAAGAGGGGTATATTCTTACCCATAAGGTATATTCTTCCATACAGGGTGCAGTGACTTTAAGTTTCAAGTTTAAGTTTATTTAAGTGCTTTTTTCCTCATCACCATAACAATAAGGCTAAATAAAGATAAAATGCAGAGCAAGACACCTTAACAATGAAAACAAAATGTGGCTAGATAAATAAGGCAACACAGTAAGCCAAAACTTTAATGCTGCATCTGCTCCAGGTGCAAGCTGTTAGGGTGTACCATAAGGACTTTAGAAGAGTTACCTTTGGGAGCTGATGCAGTGCTAACATTCATTTAAGGATGTAAGGGCAGCACTTCTGCCCTTATGTGAGTAACTATATCAGTGGGCTACTATATGCCATTTTCTATGGTCATCAGCCTCATGAACGTACCTTTTTTATCCTTGACCCAATGGACCAGCTATACTAGCTACATCAAGAAATTTGTGCATAGCTAAAAGATTTTCTAAAATATGTTACAACAGACAATAACCTGAATAAATCAAACCAAAGCAAGACTGTAAAATGCAGAATAAAAGCTTACAGAGGTGCCATACTGAGCTGAAAAAATACAAAATAAAATAACAGCAACATTAAGATTTATCAAAATTAAAGATATGGTCAGGTAATTTGCTTTAGAGGAATCTGTTAAAATACTGGATTATGGGAAATTCCCTCAACCCCTGAAGGAGAAGAGGTTCTAGATTCAATGTAGTTTATGGTGAAAGATCTTGCCTCCACAAGGCTGAAGCTAGGACCTAAGAATCTCCAACAGTCTCATGGAAGAAGACTGTATGAGGATAATTAACAGTATGGGACAAAGCATCTTTGGGGTATAGAGACCCAGACTGTGCAGGGCTAAGTAAATTGGCAGCCGGTGCAGCCTTTTTATACCAGGAGTAATATGAAAGTAATGAGATGTACCTGTAAGAAGCCATACTTACAGGATTGTGAACCAGATGCAAACAGTCTGGCTCACTGCTAAACAGCTCTGGGTAAAGGGAATGGTAATCAGATAGTAAAGAGACTAAGCCAGTTACCTTCTGAAAATGGCCACCAGGAGAAAGGAAATGCTTAATTCAAGAAATATTTCAGAAATAAAATCAGGACAGTTTCATTACAGATGACACATGGTCAGCTATGGCCAGTCTGTTATTGGAAATTACAACAAGATTTTTTACCTGCTTTACAAAAGTCAGTCTATCACCTCTGTAAATCCCAATGGGGTCAAGGGTTGGACAAATAGATTCCTTCAGAATGACATGGTTTGCCATGGTTATTCTGCTCGACATGTTCAGTCAAAGGTGGTTTTTAGTCATTCAGTTCTGAATGCATTGCTGATTCTCAACTAATAAATCCACTGACAACAGAGTCGAGTATCATCCTTGTAATAATTGCAAGGATATTGAAGATCTCGTTCTCACTCTCTAATGAGCTCTTCTAGTGGAAGGGTATGCATGGAGAGGCATAAGAGAGAGACCTGAGGAGCTACAGATGATGCAGATAAAATAATGAACAGATTATCCCCAAAGAGTCTTTTGTATGCCCTGTAAGGTAGGAGGTAAGCCAATCAAGTTTGGTACCTTTAATTGATCAAGAAGTATACTCTGATTTACATTATAACATGAGATGAGAAAGAGATCAAGGAGCACCAGTATAGAATAATATTTTTGATATCAGCCATTCAAAGGTCATTCAGAGACCATGTAACAGCCATACCTGCACAGTGTCTTTTGCAGAACATGGACTGGAAAGGATCTTGGGTATGGTATCCCTAAAGATAAATTCCAGATTGAGCACCCAACCTTCTTAACAGAACTACAAATACATGGAAGGGTTGATATGTGGTAACAATTATCCAAGTCATCTGGATCAATACTTTTCTTCTTAAATACCAGGATGACCAAGGTCTCCTTTAGAAAAAAAGTAAGTACAAGAAAAGGTAGAAACCACTTCGTAGAGAAATGGTCTAAGAACATCAAGGTGAGTCATAACTAATCCTGGATATTGATCTAAGTTGCATGCAATAGCCTGTAAGCCTGAAATTATGGAGACTAGATCTGGGCAGCTAACTGAAAATTACATCATGCCCAAAATTTGTGGATGGTATGGAACTAAAGCAAGTAGCTTTTCAGCTTATCATGAGGAATACACAGTCTGCAATAAGGCCAGCTTAGCAGCAAAAAATCCAAGTAGCCTACTTACATTCATTGGACAAAATTACTCAATGCAGGATTACTCAGGCTGTCAACCACTGAAAAGAGCAGAGCTGTTCAGTTAGCCACATCAGAGCTCTCTCTCTTGACAGTAATGCTGTCTTCTTCTGAAAGAGCTCTGCTGATAAAGCACACAGTGTTCATCAAATGTGAGCTTGTCCTCAACTCAGCCTGTGTGATTTTATAAAGTTCAACATTAAACCATGGCTCGTGTGGACTAAGATAGAACTTGGTATGCACAAAGTGCGGCAAGAAGGTCAAGTGAGGAACATACAGCTGAGTTATATGGTGCAAGTAGCTCCTTCTTGAACTACTGCACTAGAGACTGTAAGAAGATGGCTTAACACAAGAGGAAGCCAGTTATGGGTTACTTCTCTCCAGTTTCAGCACTTGACCACTTCAAGACTAGGAGTCAATAACTCTGTGAGAAATAGACAAAGCAGAAGATAGACCAAGACAGTGGTTCAACCACCAAGTCAGAAGTAGACACACCAAGATGGAACACTAAATTCAGAGTATGTCCAAAGTGATGGATAGTAGAGCAAAGTAAAAATCCTTTATAGTAGAGAGAAAATCCTTCACAAAACATGGATTCATCATTAACCCGGATGCTGATGTAACTCAGAACTACTCAAGGAGACATCAGTAACATCTGGTCAGGGATAAAGTCTAAAATTCTGAAGGACAATTCTCAGATTATCATGTAGAAGGTAAATAAAAAAAGAACCATAAGTTTGCTCCTGTACTCATGGCATACTCAAGGAATTTGGCAGTCCAATACTAAATCTTGGTCAGTCTCAAAAAAGTGAGAACAACCCCCCCCCCCATCTTGCCAGATCTAGGGTGTTCTAGAACAGAGAATATAGGGGTAGCTGTGGCCAGCAAGTATTGACCAAATTTATCACCTAAGGAGGTCTCTATGATAAAAGCTATGTCCGCATCTCACAAGTCCACCATGAAACCAGGTGTGTTGTGGCTGGATCTAAGCATTAAGTACCTGAATAGAGGCACTGTGTGCATAGGACCCCAATAACAGGCCAGGAAAAATAGCTGGATTCCAGGGTACATTGCCTATAAGAAGTTCTGTGCTTCTCCCAAGGTGACAGTTGGGCAGTCTTATGACCAACAGGCCTATGAAAATAGGAATTCCAAAGCATTTCTGTCTGTTGGAGATTCGGATGTGATTATAATAATAGCAAAAGCATGCATGGGTGTACTATCTACTGTGTGAAATGGGATCAAAAGAATCATTCAGCAGTTACAAACAAATGGCCTTTTGGCCATCTTTGTACATTTGCAGATCTATTTGGTCTATTCATTCAGACCAATTTAGAAGGGAAGGTAGTAAACAGATGAAGATAAGTAGTTAAGCACTCTTTTTTTCTATTTTTTCTGCCTTATATTAGTGGTTGTGACCTTTTTTGAAATGATTCATTAAAATGTAATTTCTTTCCCTAACTTTTAGAGATTAAAGATTAATTTGCTATACACTAGTACATTTAACTCAAAAAGAGATAAGCAATTGAGTTGAATTGTCATACGTCCATTATGTCTCATAAACATTTATCATGAATGCAGGTGTACTAGTAGAGATGTACGGATTTATCTTAAGGCCAAAAACCCAACACAAATCAAGACATACTCACATTTTGACTGTGATGCCAACATTTAAAACAGAAGTAGTAGCACCATTATCAGGGGATTCATTTTCACACCTTCATTGGTTCATGGGCTAGTTGAACTTGCTGGCCATTTTAAGCCTATCCAATTTCCCTTTTTTGTGTTTTAAGTAATATGCTCCTATTAATTAGACACTGGCCTTATCCATCCCATGGTTGATAACTATATATTACTCCAATGACAATAACTGGTGTGATGGTCCCTACTCTGGGCCAGCAACCAGGGAGACCCAATCCTCACCACTGACACCGGTGAGGAACAACCACTAGCAGCAAAGATGAAACACATTATTTTCAGTTGCAGCTCTCTGCACCAAGTACAGTTTCCCTTAAGAGCACACAGCTAGCACACTCCCGGCCTTGGGCTGGACTTTCTTTCTCTTTGCAGGCCCCAAACAAGACTCATCACTGACCACTTTGAAGATCTGTGTCCCTGTTCCCAGTAGCTGACACACACACTTGGATATTTGATTTACACACACACACACACACACACACACACACACACACACACACACACACACACACACACACACACACACACACACACACACACACACACACACACACACACACACACACACACACACACACACACACACACACACACACACACACACACACACACACACACACACACCTCTGGGAAAGACTGGCATATATTTGCCAGCTGCGCACCCTCTGCCCAGACTATGAGGTAATTATGCTGCCACCAGTCAGCTACTCTGAGGTTCTTACAAGGGTACGCAATTATACTGAGTAAAATTAATACTAATACAAATGGTAGAGTTTGACCAATGCAAAAGGCTTTCAAGAGTGGCCATGGTGTCACTAAAATAAGCATAAGTACTGTCAAGAAGTTAAAAGTATTCTCTAAAAAAACTGCCACAATGGAAGGTATAGAAATATTTAATAATAAATAGTAAAATAGAAAACATGAGAATACTGAATATCTAGTTACAATAAACACCAGAGTTTCAGTCACAGGAGATATAAAAAATAACACAGTTGGATAGATTCACACAGATGTAGAAAAGCAATACTTAACTAATCTCACTCTATTTTCCTGACTGACTAAAGAACTACTGTACCCTGGTTACTTACTAAAGCAAGGCAAGATGATGACTGCTGAGTTGCTTACTACAGCAAGGCAAGATGAGGTGTGAGATATCTGTGAGAGATCTTTCTTTCTAGGTTCTAAAGCGCTGCTGTCAGAGTTCTGGAATATCTCTCACCAATATCTAAAAAAATAATTTCAGTACTGGTTTTAGAATGACATCACATCCGGTCACCTGACTATGATACAATACACACCCAGGGCTTTGCTAAGATCTGTTGCAGCATCTGAAAGCTATAAAACAATTTAAAAACCTTCCACCCTTCCAGGGTAGCAATTAGTTCACCCTTAAGGACAGTATAGTAATATTCCTAGTTCTGGTTTCCCAGACATTTTTGCCTCTGGCTGCAACCAGACCTGTAAGATAAAATCTTTATGGCCTAAACCAACCCATTTCATTTTCAACTTATTTTTTAAAATTAGTTGGATTGTGATTTACCTCTTCCCTTCCAGAATTCTTTGTTCAAACCGATACCTTTAATCAGTTAGAATAATATTGTCTGACATCCATGTATATCTCTTTTCTGTTCAGCAGGACCCACTGTTGATGCATTTTTTAACACAAGCAACTTTACAAATATATTTTTAACACAAGCATCTGTACAAATCAGTATGATAGTCAAATGACATACAATTCTTTACAAAACTCCAGCTAGATATGCAAGCATATGTTACACATGCACTTCCCTACTCTCCGTGGCACAGATAGCACTACCTCATATCATCACAACTAGAATCATAAAATAGATAATTTGAGGGGACACATGCATGAAATAAAGCATGTAGGTGCTACTTTTGTCCAATAGTAGTACAGGGGGCAGTCCTGGGGTAAATATTCTGTTACATATCCATAGATCCGTGTTGCAATTGAATATGGGCATGGATGGACTTTGTGTTTATGTGCATGGGAAGTCTGTTCCAGAGCAGTGGTATCCTCTGCGAGATATACCTGTCCCTGCAAACCATTCTGTTGATGTTGCAGAAGAGGTTTAGATCCGTAGACTAAGTATTTCTATTGCCTTCTGACTTGCTAATGTACTAGGAAATCCATCAGTATTAGGTCAGAGGATGCCTTGTATTTGAGACACAAGTTACCTCTTAGCATTCTGTAGGATAATGAGTATAGTGACATGACTTTGAATTGGCCTATTTATGTCATGTTGTTTAGACCTAGTATCTCTTCAGTGAGATAGTTAATTTTTTATCCTTTATATAATAAATATATATCTACATAATATATATATAATTTATATGTACATTTATATAAATATATATAAAGCCTATATTTATATAAGATGTTTATCCTTTTAGTGTGTTTTTTTATGCAAGTAACACCAGGTGGAGAACCAGAGAGCCACAAAAGCAATGGTCACTACAACAATAAACATTTTGTACTCACCCTTTATAAACAGTATGATAATCTGTGTTTGTGTAAAACTGCTCATACCAAGAGAAATTTCATGACCTTACTTCTGTTTTATAGATAATGTAAATTTCAGTAATCTCTCTATTAAATATTTTTTTTTCATAATTCTAATCTTTTTTCACAGAAATATACAATAGTTGCATATGAATGTTACACTATGTACCGCAGATCTCACAGTTCTTGAAGGTGATAAAACAGGAAGCACCAAGTCACAAATTCACATGCTTTGTAATTTTGTACCTCTTCTCATATGACATGCCTTCACTCATTGCTGTACATCTTTGAACTATTCATTGACATTCATTTTGATACAGTCTGTTAAAAATTTGTTAAATACTCGATAGGCTGGATTGCTACTCATTCACTGTCTCAAAATGAAAAAAAAAATGTTTATTTACATGGAAAATGTAATTTTGTATGTTACATCTCATTCCATTTGCTTCCTGCTTTTGAAAAGAGCAGCCAGACTCTTTTACATGCTGCACTACTTCTGTTAGACTACACAAACTGGAACTGTGATATTGTGCTATTTTAATACCAAGCAGTTTGGATGTTTTCAGCTACCATTCCAGGGTATACAGATGCATGTTTTCTGCTACCATCCTAGGGAATGCAGATGCATGTTTTCAGCTACCTTCCTATGGTATGCACATACATGTTTTCAGCTACCATCCTAAGGTATGCGCCTGCATATTTTCAGCTACCATCCCAGGGTATGCAGATGCTTGTTTTCACCTCCATCCTTGGGTATGCACATGCATGTTTTCAGCTACCATCCTAGGGTATGAACATGCATGTTTTCACCTACAATTCAGGGGTATGCACCTGAATGTTTTCAGCTGCCATACCAGAGTATGTGCCCACAATTTTTCAGCTACCATGCCAGCATATGTTCCTGTATATTTTCAGCTACCATTCCAGAATGTGCAGTTGCATATTTTCAGCTACTAACCCAGGTTGTGCACTTGCATGTTTTCAACTATCATCTCATTGTATGCGCATCCATGTTTTCAGCTAACATCCCAGTGTATGCACATGCATGTTTTCAGATACCAACCCAAGGTATGTACCTGCATGTTTTCACCTACTATCCCTGAGAGTGCACCTGCATGTTTTCAGCCACCATCCCAAGGTATTTGCCTGCACCTTTTCAGCTACCAACCCAGGGTATGCACTTAAGTGTTTTCAGCTACCATTTCAGGATATGCACCTGCATGTTTTCAGCTACCATCTCAGGGTATGCACTTGCATGTTTTCAGTTACCATCCCAGGGTGTGCACATGCATGCTTTCAGCTGCCATCCTAGAGTACATACCTGCATGCTATCAGCTACCATCCCAGGGTGTGCACCTACCTGTCTGTTTCAATACCATCTCAGTGTATTTACCTGCATAGGATACATGATAAGGCACTGCCTGTGGCCTGACAATGCCTTTCTGCAAATCAGTCCTATAATGTTACCACCTGCAGTCATTCATGTGGCATTTGAACAGCTCAGTCCATCACTATGCATTGCCTAAGAAAGTAAGATCACTTGTGGCATTCAGCATTCTTCTTCTGAGGCCTTTAACAGGACATACATGTATAATAACTGCTAGCAGTACTTTGTAAGACAAAGACATAATCCTAAACCTTAATTCTAATCCACAAGCATTTAATTTATCAGGAGAAAAGTGCTGAATTAATCAAAATAACTGAACTTCATTACTAATTCATGAGGTCCCTAGCAAAGCAGTGTCTCGCTTCAGCAGTATTGCCTTTGAATGATAACATGACTAAAGTGCAGATCTAGAGACCTGTAGTCTTTCATAATAATTCTTAGTTTCCATTTAACACAAAGCTTAGTCTTACCAGAGCAAATGTATGAATTAATGAATTTCAAGGGAAATACCATCCCTCTCAACTGTAACTGACGTAAGTTCATCACCTTCTACAATGCATTTTCTATGAAGCAGGATAAAAAAAAGGATATTAGAAAATCTTTAAAAAAATTAACAAATGTAGGGAGACTTCTCCATCTTTTCTAGAAGTTTTATTTTATACCTTTAATATTGCAAAAAGTGACAAATTTTAGATACTGTTCAGGCCTGGGAGACACAAAATAAAAGAGAAACAAATATATCAAGAAATAAAGAAAGAAGGGTATACTGTAGCATTCACTGTTTCATTTCATAGTGTCCCACTGTCTGTCTCTGTCTCTCTGTGTCTATGTGTCTCCTTACTGTTTTTCTTTTTTTTTTTTCGTTAGCAAGATCCACTTCCGGTTTTTGTAGTTATACTTGAACCTTCCTTTTACTTTCTGTGACACTTAAATATTTTCTTTGTTTTGTGTGTGGGGAGCAGATTCTAATGACAGGTCAATAATACTACAACCAGGTTTTCAAAAGCTTACTTCATCCATCCACAACCCATTTTCTAATTTTTACATATAGGGTTGGAGTGTCACTTTAACAACAGCAATCATTTACAGCCATGGTTCACATCACTCGGTGGCTAGCCCTGCTGTAGCTGTTCTTCCATATCACACTCTCCCATGCACACTCACACCTATGGCCAATTTAGAGTGTCTAGTCCACCTACTGCATGTCATTGGAATGTGGATACAAACCAGAGCATCTTGAGGAAACACACATGAACACAGGGATGACATTCAGACTCTGCACAGAAGACACCCCAGCCAAGAATGGAACTGGAGAACCTTTTGGTGTGAGGCAGCAATGTACTTGTTTTATTCTACATTTCCCTGTATTACCTAAGTTTTTATTCCAAAGCCAGCTATAAGCAAACTGAATGTGGTCATGAGACATAATAACATATTGTATACTACCTGTCTTTTTTAACACTTAAGTCAGCCTTGATCTTTTTTCTAAACACACAGTTAAACCTGCACCAGTACCCAGAACCACACAGCTGAGAGAATGAAGGGAACCTTGTTTTTCCATGTTTACTGTCTGTCTTCCTCAAGCAGAGCAGGTATAAATGTATTTATTTTTTTTTCTTCAAGTAGTCATCAAGGTCTCTTGACATTATGAACAGCATCACCTTCTGCCCAGCTGTGGTTGATGGCAAAGCTATTTCTTTCTACACACTGAATCATGATTCCAAAGTTCTGCTCCCATGACCATTATATCAGGAATGGGACAGGCACCTCATTCCTGTCTCAGTAAATAGCACAACATTCCTCTACCTACTGCAGTCATCACAAGGGAGGAACAAAGTACATCCAGAAATTTCTCTCCTGTTTCAACAAATTGGATTACAACAAACGTTGTGGCTAGTATGAGACAGGCCTAAGAGAGCTATTGGGCTGTAACAGTTTATTAACCATTACTTAATAAATCCATCCTTCTCCTTTAATAACACAACACAGCTGTTCCATTAGTTACTGCAAGGACCTAATAGTCACTCTTCTCACACAACCAATAGTAAGGACTATAATGCAGATAATACACCAAACCACAGTAGGACAAGCACATGTAAACTGATTTATCCTGACTGTAACATATATACAGTATTTCTCCATAAATAAGACCTAACCAGAGAATAAGGCCTAGCATGGTTTTCCATGGTGGTCATGATATAAGCCCTACCCCAAAGATAAGCCCCAGTTAAGTTTGTCAACAACACATGACTGACGTGTTGAATTGAAAAATAATATTATTGACACTTGTTGACTGAGGTTATCGTACTCTGCTCGCCATTTTCGGACCATTCGGACACCCAACTGCTTCTCTTTGCAGAAAGTCATAAGATTCTTTCCCTGGGAGTCCTCCACAATTCTTACTGTAACCCTAATCCAAACTCACACTTGACGGTTGAGATCCATGGCCCATAAACACTGGCAAGTATACTTTGATCGGTCAAAGTACAGACAACGCATGTGCACTTGATAACAAACGGGTGTGGTTGTATCTTCTTAACTGTCACCATTTTATGTTGCCACACCTGTCTCGTAAGTCTTTAATTACCCCCCCCCCAGACAAGGTGAGTGCAAAAAGAAAGAGCTATTCCGTCAATTACAAGAAAGGAATCATGGAGGACTCCTGGGGAAAGAATCTGATGGCTTTCTGCAAAGAGAAGAAGTTGGATCTCCAAATGGTCAGAAAATGTCGAGCAGCATACGATAACCTCAGTCAACAGGCCAACAAGGGAAATGCTAAGAAGTGCAAGTGTGAATCAGGTCAGCAACTTATTTCCTGAGCTGGAAGACATCATCTGTGAATGGATTGCTAACAGGAGAGCAAAGGCTTTGGTTGTGTGCAGGGCTGATATTCAAGCATTTGTCCTTGCAATGGCACCACAGTTAGAAATATCCCCAGAAGAATTCAAAGCATCACAACACTGGCTGGATGGCTTCCTTCAGCGATATGAACTGTCTCTAAGAAGATCGACAACACTGTTTAAGCTGGAAGATACTGAAGTTAATAAATGTGCACTTGCATTCAAGTCCTTTGTTGATGGCATCAACTTTTCTAAATACCAACTCTCCAACATGATTGCTATGGATGAAACTGCAGTGTTTATGGGCCAAGGATCTCAAACAACAATTGATCAGAGGGGTGCCTTGTCAATCTACCTTCCCTCCATTGGTTACGAAAGTGCATGTGTTACCTGTACTTTGGCAATTCATCTAGATGGAAAGAAAACCCCACCTCTAATCATTAGCAACGGCAAGAAAGATAAGATTGAACATGTTTCAGGCATTTACATTCTTGAAAATGAAAAAGCCTGGTGCACACAAGCAGTTATAAGGAAGTGGGTCGATGTAATGCTGCCACTTGTTTTGTGAGGTGGAGAAAAAGGTCTGCTAGTCTGGGATTCAGCCAGCACTCACCACGCTAAAGACATGAAGAACTTCCTTGCACAGAGAAGAATAGATCAAATAATGATTCCCACAGGAGTGATTGCCTATCTCCAGACTCTTGATATTGCAATAAATAAGCCATTCAAGGACCATTTCAGCATGCAACTCATGACTAAATTGAAAATAGAATGGAGAGAAATCAGCGTGGAAACTTTGTGAAGCCTAGCCTGCAAGAGGCTGTGACTTGGGTGAAGAATTCATTGGAAATAGTCACTGACAGCTGTGTTGCCAATGCACTACAAGCAGGCTACATGGACAAACAGTGCTCATTTAAAGGGAGCTCTGTTGTTAGGGATGACAGTTTGGGGCCAATGGTTCTACAGGAAATGGAGTCACAAGAAATTCAGACCAGAATTCGTGGGTTGGAGACTTATGACAATGTTCTAGAAGAAGATGACATGAGTGTATTTGAATAACTTTTCCATTATCGGGACAACAGAATGGATTGCTTCTGCTTTCAGCTGCCAGCAAGCTCGTAATTTTTTTTTTACTTTATTGTATTAAGATAACGTTTCATTATCAAGGGGTAGTTACAAAGTAAGGCCACTAGTTCCAAGACTTCATTTTTATGCCTTTCCATCATTCTTCTCTTATGGTTTGGGTAAGGAATAAAGAAAGCATCACCACTCAAAAAATTGGCAGTTATTCACCTGTTCTAGTCCCCTCCTCCAATACACATGTATTGAGATTTTTCTGCACTTTCTGTTAAGCATGAAATATTGCACTGTGAAAGCCAAGGTGTAGATATTCTGAAGTTGAAATGTTTGTTGCACTGTTTATGTAGAATTCTCACACAACTGTTAACACGTTACCTAGAACTGTTGCCCAATAACAGAAAAGTACCAAATAAATGTCAGTTTGTGTACATGAGTAAATATCGATTTGTGTACATGAATAAATGTCGATTTTTGTACATGAATAAATGTCGATTTGTGTACATGAATAAATATTGATTTTTCTACATGAATAAATGTAGATTGTTGTATAGGGGGTAAATAAGGCATCCCCTGATAATAAGCCCTAATGCGTATTTCGGTGGGGGGGGGGGGAGTATAAAACCCGGTCTTATTTTCAGGGAAATACGGTACTACTTATGGGCCAAACTCCTCCTCTTTCCAGGAAGAGGTCTGAGTTCTGCACAGTTGTAAGATAACTTATTCTACAAGGAGGATCTTGGCTACAAACATCTCACCCCTATTTCCTTTTCTCAGCTAGTGAACTATGCAGAACACTGTTATATACAGAGTAAAACAATACAGTACTGAGATTTGAGGCTAGGGCCTCAAAGGTGAACTTCTTTGTTTGAAATTAAATGGCAGTAAATCACCCTTATGGCTATAGCTTTACTGGACTGTCTATAGGTAATACATTGCAATATGACCAGCATATACTGCACACCATTAAATAAACACACAGGAAACTAGTCTCCCTTTATAGGATCAATGGATTCCTTACAGATACTGCAAGAAAAACTCTAGCCACCACCTTCTTATTGCCAGCTCTCTTATACATTGCTCCTATCCTAACAGACTTAAACAATACTCAAAGAAAGAAACTCCTGCTACAGTAAACTAGACAAATTTGTGACCAATCTCCCTCATAAGACCCACCATTGTCATAGCTTAATTAAACTGGCTTGAATTACACATTTACCTAACATATTCACTACTAACTACAGGACACAAACTTATTTATCATCCAGAAAAATGCCCTGTACTACAAAAGTCATTACTGCCCTACTGTTCAGCAAGGAACATCTGAATTCAAACAGTGTTGCAGGAGACTTGCTCTACTCCCAGTACATTGCTAAACTCTGGAATAGTATCTCCACACAAATAAAACTCTCTGACAAACTCAGTAGTTTTAAACCACTGCTTAAACAATCATCTTAACCAGTTCTGGTTTTGCACATGCTCAGCATAAGGTTAGGACTTTGTGTTCACTGTACAGTACTCTCCATATATTCTCCTTAAACAGAATATTCTCAATCTCTCACTGAAATGACAAAACACTTTTTATGCACAACTGCTGCCTGTACAATTCATTAAGTTGCATGTGGATTTTCTCTTTAGTCACTTCCACCTCTGTAAAATCTTGTAATGTATAAATGTAAATAGAAATGTAACTATTCTACCTAACTGGAACTTCGTATAATGCAATGTAAGCAAAAGGAGCTTTTCTCCCCAGGCCTCCAATGAAAATGGGTATTATCCAGTCGGACTTTCCCGGTAAACAAAGACAAATGAATAAATGAAAAAATACCACTCAAACTACTTCATAACAATGATCTGGACTTACTGACATAGGTCTGGAGACACTGTGGCATTATTGCACACATGATAAGTCATATCTGCACTGTGCAATGGTGACAAGGTTTTCTTTGTGTGTCAGTACAGGACTCAGAGAACATATTGGGACATTTCCCTATGTTATGTTACTCCATTAGTTTTGTAACAGCAATCAACTTCTTCGTTCACATAGGGAAGTATGTAGCGCTTATTTTTACAGTTTCATAGTTTCAGTTGTCAGGCACTCAGACCTGGCCATTATAAGCTTGTTACTGCTTTTACCAAATAAGATACTTACAGTAGCCTACTCCTTATGCTATTTTTTGCAATGTTTCCACTGATACTTTTCAAAGTTTGCATCCATATTTCTAGTCAGTAAATGGCATTTATACATAGCTATTCAACTTCATCAGGATAAACTTATTTTTCAGCTACTGTACTACTGTTTTTAACATTAAAATATTTCAAAGCAGAGTGAACGTTTGCAATTTATTTATTTTGTATTTCTTTGTTAGCTTTCTTGCTTATTTATTTGTCTTCTTGTTTGTTTGATTTATTACTTGAAGCACTCTAAAAGAAGCAATTCCATCCATAATGATTAATTCAGAGTACCAGTGGCTTCTGAAGTTGGATCTATAACATACTGAATTTATTTATGGCGGCTAAGTTAAAGTTAAGATAAAAACAAAAACAAGTGGTAACTGTTAGCCCAGAAGCACAGCACTGATTAGCTTTGTATATGTAGATGGGAAAAGGAGTTGTCTCAGATTAAAATCTATCAGGTCTTCTGTAAGCCTTGTGTTCCTTAACTGGGATCTTGAGGGATTGCAAAAGCAGGAACAGCAGTGTTAGGGCCAAGCACCAGACATTTGTCCCATTCTTCAAGGTCTAACTCCTTGCCAGACCTGGATCATGGTTAAATGGGGCCAAAGGCAAGATAATGGACTAGGGCCCCTCCAACTTTACCAGTTTCCCATTGCTAGACTATCTGTCCTCAATTACTATACAACACTGTTCAAACTTGTCAGTGTGCATAATATTTTCTTCTTTACTTTAACACTGGTCATACTGATATGGATTTAATTTACAACTTTTATTTCAAATTTTGCAGCAAAAGTACTGACAGCAATTTGTTAAACAATACAAAAAGTTCTCACATTGAAAATTAAGAGGTGATCTGTGTTTGTCATACAAGGCATCCTCCAATCCAACACTAATGGATTTGCTGCACATCAGCAATTCAGATGGCATCAAAAATACTCAGTCTAGGGAATTAAACCTCTTCTCCAACATAAACAGAACAGTTTGTTGGGACAAGTATATCTCACAGAGGATACTAGTGCTCTTGAATAGACCACCATCCACATAAAACAAAATCATCCTTGTCCATATTCAAGCACAACCTGGATCTATGGCTGGAACTCAGAAAGTTTGCTCCAGGACTGCCCTCTGTACTACTAATGGATGAAGGTGGCTCCTAAATGTTTTATCAAAATTATCTATGGTATGATCCCAGTTGTTCTCATTAGGACTTTGTTTGTGTCGTTCGGCTTTTCCCGGTTAGGAGTCGCCACAGCAGAACTCCGGTCCGCTAATGATTGGTAGTGGATTTTTATGTACCGGGTTACCAGCCCTGATGCACAACCTTCAACGAAGGCATGCCCGTTCACGTATGTCTCTACAAAGAAGACTCTCTAGCTGAGAATCGAATGGGACATCGTCTTACTGTGAGGTGACAACGCTACCGCAGCACCACCACCGCAGTTGTTCTCATTAGGACTAATATATAATAATTCACCATTGAATTGGTAAAGTCAGTCTCTAACCTAATGGGATAGGTTGATTGAAACAGAAAAGGGAAATTGGCTAGGCTTAAAATGGCCCACAAAGGCAGCTAGCCTAGTACTTGCCTATGGACCTGTAAAACTGACTTAGCATAAGCAAAAAAATAAACTTCCTTTCCATGAAAAACTCACATTTATTAAAAGTGCATTTGATAAAACTACAAGACATGTGCTTGTATTCATAGTCAAATAGTATATAGTTAAGTATTAATTAGTGGCTATATGAAGGGTGCAGCAATTCAAATAATAATGTGTAACAAATTTGCTAATAGCCTGTAAGAGCCCAATGGACACAAGTGTCTCTTTTAGGAGCAGCTGTTGAGCACAGTCTGGTAAAATGATTTGGACATAGTCATACATTTGACAAATGATTGCTGAAGGAATCAAAGTCTGCACTACAGGAAGTAGTTATTTAGCAGCCCATAGCCATACTCATCTGGATTAAGTGCCAAGCAAGTTGATGTAGCCCAACACAGTGAATTTCACACCCACATATCTGCAAAATAACAAAATTAAAAATGTATTCAGGTTAAAATATTAAAATTAAACTCATAGACTTCACACTGTCCAGTTCATTCACAACCAGATAATAAACACTCTGCCACTTATGAACAAACCAAAGAAAATATGGATCATATGATAACGATTCTCTTTTTATGATCAGTTCCTTCCTTTACACCATACCAGTCTGGGATGTAGGAACCAAGTATTCATATACTCATATGCACACATTGACACACAGACACACCCACACAGACACACACACACACACACACACACACACACACACACACACACACACACACACACACACACACACACATACGTGACTGTCAGTTAGTGCCCCTTGAATAACTGTCTATACCTCAGATGTTTCCCTGAGATAAAATGCATAGACAAATGCATAAAATGAGCAAGAAATGTATTTCAACTTGCTGCTGTGAGAAACATACAGTGCAAGCTATTGCACCCTCCGTCCAATCCCAACCCCATACCTCAAGAATCCCAGACAAAGACCAAAAATCAGGAATATATTTTTCGTACATACTTAGAAAGTTCATAGTATACTTTTTGCATTAGCAAACAATTTGTGAAGGTTACGAAGTGTGAAACTCGTGTTTGTCATTATTTAGTGACTGTAATCCATAACAATTTGTCGGAAAGCCACAAATTTTTGCAGAACAATTTTCTTTAATAACTTATTAGGTTACATATCAGCAATAATAAAAACAATAATTAAAAACACAACATTAAAAAAAGAACATAATAGTGTAGCCTTCAACTTTACAAAATACATTCTAGTGCACTTATAGATTATACTGCACATAATTGATGTATCAGATATACACTGGGGATTAGCCATTCTCAGATTACTGCCAAAACAGTTACAATCTAAGCAACTCATTGCAAGACTTTTAACAGATATAATAATTTTGGAGTTCTCTAACAGTGATAATGACATCCATCTGGATAGCAAGTGCCACCTTGTGGAGAGAATGATACTTGGGTGGGTGACTGCATGTCCAGCCTCCAGCCCTTTCAGTTCATTTAACAATCAAACTGATTGTTGTCAAGTAGAGAGATGCTCTTGATCCATCAGCTGTTGTTGCATTAATGACATCATGCTCAGGTCTACTTGTCCCACTCTAGTGCAGGCATCATCCCCTATTATTTGCCACAATACTAGCTCTGGGGTATATGCAGCTTTATTGTAGTGCATACACTCCAAAACCAGAAACCTGGGTGTAACAGTGCTTCCAGAGGTGTATAACATTTATTACACACATAACCTAAGTGCTGTTAAAGTCCGGTGTCACGGAAAGGATGTTTCTTCAGTCTCAGCTTTTCCTGAATATCTTTCTTCCTATATCTCTGGATGTTTACAGACATCAGTCTGTATGTAACTTATTTAAATTAAGGTAGTATTTAAAAACTGTCCCTGACTTTTTTCTGCAATTATATTTATTAGCTGTTTATGTGACAACACCCCCTAATTATTTTACTGGCTTCCAAAGTCAGTAAAATACTGTTTGTTTTTTCTCTAAAAACTGGTAGTACGTGGCATAGATAAAACTCCCATGCATTACAAAGAATTATGATCAGGTCTTACTGATCATAACAAGTTATTATGTGTTCTCATCATGAATGCTAACACTCAACTATTGAGCATCACTCTCAAGGTGAATTTCTTGACATCTATGTTTCGAACATAATAACATAGCTATGATCAGAAATCATATCATAATCCACTGTATTCACAATAGCATTAAGGTTAGTCTGTTTGCCCTTTTTAAACAAGAGAAGGGCAGATCAATCCCAGAATATATGATAACAATCCCCCACTACCAGGCTATTGCATCCTCAACATATTTTATTTATTTATTTATTTATGTTTGTTTACCAAGATGGTCTGACTGGGCAGAACCCCTTTTCAGTGGAGGCCTGGGAAGAAAAGTTCCACATAAAATTTCTTACTGCAACAAGCAAAATTCAAAAATACAATATACAATGCACACAAGTAACAAGGAAGGAGATGTATTTTGTAGAATGCATCTTACATAGTAGATCACACATAACTGGTTAAACTTAAGCAGGATTTGATAAATGGTAGCATGGATAATTACATAAGAAGAGCATATCATAGCTACATTAGGCTTAGTTAGAGGTCAGAGGTGATACATTCAAAAATTAATTATGTGGTTCATTTGTTTTTAGTTATGAAAAAGAGACAATAGATAAGGAGCATATAGAATTATAGTAGTAAGAATAAAGGGAAAATATACTTATTCTACCTGGGGGCAGAGTAATATACTTCTTCTAGATGGGGTGGAGTAATATATTAATTCTAGCTGAGGGTAGAGGAATATACTTATTCTACCTGGGGTAGAGTAACATAATAGCTTTGGGTAGAGTAATACACTTATTCTAACTGGTGGATAAAGTAATACACTTATTCTAGTTGGTGGGTAAAGTAATATGCTTATAATAGCTGTGGGTAGAGTAATATACTTCTTCAAGCTGGGGTAGGGTAATATAATAGCTCGAGGCAGAGTAACATATTTATTCTCACTGGAGGTAGAGTAATTTAATAGCTGAGGTAGAATAATATATTTATTCTAGCAGAGGGTAGAGTAATATACTTATTCTAGCAGAGAGTAGAATAATATACTTATTCAAGCTGAGGGTAGGTAATATACTTACTCTATCTGCTGGTAGAGTAGTATACTTGTTTTAGTTGGGGGTAGAGTAATATACTTATTCTAGCTGTGGGAGAATACTATAGTTATAATAGCTGAGAGTAGAGTAATATGCCTATTCCAGCAGAGGGTAGAGTAATATGCTTATTTGTTTGGTGGTACTGTAATATACTTATTCTAGCCAGGATAGACTAGTATATTTATAATCATTGGAGGTAGAGTAATATACTTATTCTAGCAGTTGGTAGAGTAATACACTTATTCTAACTAGGGTTAGAGTAATAAACTTATAATACCTGAATGCTTATTTTAGCAGAGGGTTGATTTCTGTACTTATTTTTGCTGGGGATGGGGTAATATTCTAGAAGATGGCAGAGCAATATACTTATTCTTGCTGTGGGTAGAGTAGTATACTTATTCTAGCTGGGGGTAGAGCAATACACTTATTCTAATAGAGGGTAGAGTAAGTGCTGGACTAAATCTTAGAAATATTAAGCAGAAGGATTTAATGTAGTATGATCTGGGAGTAATATTAAGCCAATGGCCTTAATGTAATATTGAGAGAGAAGAAGTACTATTTTGTTAGGGCGGAGAAAGAGCAAGACTAAATGATAATCAGATGTCTACTGAGTTTCTTATTAAAGGATTTATGTGCAGCACAGCTCTCAAGCTTCCATTTCCAAAATAAGGAGCACTAGTCCTCATAATGTGGAACAAATGAACATAATGTGGAACACATATTAACAGCTTACTAACAGCTTCAACTAGGAAGGTCATAAGATGGTTAAAATGTATTGGCTTTACTTATAAAAAAAGATATTTTAGTGAATTAATATGATTCACTTCTATTTGCCATGGATATCAGTTAAAAATTCCTGACACTGAATGTGGGATAGGCTCTTTCAATGAGGAACTTTTAGGAGCATGACAAATGAGGTATGTCCCCCTTAATTTTTGGTACACTTGAGAGGTATGATGTGCGGAATCCAGTCTTGGATGGTGCAAAACATTATTCCTTATTTTGAAGACATGACATGAGAATAGAGAGTCACTTGCAGAGTTTGTCGATTTGGCCTTATTGAGTTTTTATCACTTGAATGTAGAGTTCTGTCTGCTATATACTGAATAAAAAATTGGCCAGGCTTGAGCATTTTGGGGTTGTAGATCAGAATATGTGTGATACTCATTTGGGAGAAAGGCAAGCAGTGAGGGAAGTCTAACCAGAAAAGCTTTTTAAGGCTAAGAATTGGTGTGACCTGTATGGTAGGTTAGATGTGAATTTCACTATTTTGTTATAGTGCTGTTCTAGTAGGTACAGCTGGGTTTACTTTAAGGTTAAAAAATATGGGGGTCCTGTACAGAAGGGTTCAGAGTAAATATGATGTGCCTATATGATTTTTTGCATCTTCAGTTAAAAATGGCTTAATTATGTAGAGGATGCTGAGTTTTGACAGCTTTATTAACTGATCAAATTTCATATACTCATCTATTGTTATTCCTTCTAATTTCTTGAAGAGTGAAACTTATTTGTTTGTGGTGTTATTGGAAGAGGCTATGGTAAAATTGGGTTTGTTGTTTTGCAATGTTTTAAGAGTAATGAGGAGTATTTTTGGGGGACGTTGGGGGTTCAGTAGGAGTTAGGAGTTATAGTGACAAGCCTCCATAGAGAGAAGGAATTCTTGTTTGAGTTGCTATAGTTTCTTTGATTGTTTTAGCTGCACAGATGAATATCAAGTCATCTGTATACTGTATGATAAAGGCACTTTTGATTTCTTTGTGTAGGCCTTTAATAAAATTATTAAACAGGAGTGGACCTAGAATGGAGTGTTTGGGGACACCTAGAGGTATAGTAAGAAAGGAGGAAATGTTGGTATTCCATTTGTTTGTCAAGTAAATGACTAGAGAACAATTAGAGGGATGAAGTGTCTAGTCTAAGGGAGGAAAGTCGGTTAAGAAGTTTAGGATGGGACATAGCATCAAAGGCTTTAGACAGGTTGAGGAATACTGCTGATACTAGGCTGCAAGCATTGAAATGTGGATTAATGTAAGAAGAGAAAATGAGGAGGGCAGTCCTGGTACTGTAGTGTGGGTGGATGCCATGTTGGGAGGGAGACAGTACATTATTTTCACATATAGATTTTAGTACATTATTTTCACATATAGATTTTAGTAGTTGTTCATTAATGTATGTATGTTTTTAGAATTTTAATGAGGGAGGAGACAATAGCAACCGGATGATAGTTGATGAAGTCTGATGATTGCCTACCTTCATGAAGTGGCAACGTCTAAAATTTGTTCTGGACTAGAGGAACCTTAGCTTTCTTTGATGGAGTAGTTGAATAGGAAAATTACTGGAAAGGCTAGTACATCTGCTTCCAGTTTAACACAGTCTTCAGGAAGATTATCTTGGCTGAGTGGTTTTCTTTAGTTTCAGAAGGAGATTTTTTTTTTGCCCTTTTTTTGTCCAAAAAGTTTATTACATTTTTCAAATGACAAGTAATATATAATCAGATGTAGTAAAATATATTGAAAATAGTAAATATTGAAATTACAAATGAAAGAAATGACAAACTATCTACAATATGTACAAAGGCATGTGAACAGAAGGATAAAGTTATAGCTCCATTTGTTCAAAAAAAAAAAAGAGAAAGAAAAGAAAAAGATAAATTGTCCATTTTCAAATTAATTTAGTGGTCAAGTTCAGTTGATAAAATTTAGGAGATATAACTTTTGTCCAAGAAGTTTTAATGAATAAATTGGGTTAAATTCTTTGGTCTTTGACTATAGTCTCTCTGATTGCTATTTCTATTAAAATGGAGAGAAAGTCTTCAAAAGATGGTGGTGTAAATATTGTCCACTTTTTGATGTTACATTTCCTTGTTACTTGAAAGATACACCATAAGAGAGAAAAAAAAATGATATTTTTCAAATCACCCCTTTCATTTACATTGAATAAAATTATGAACTTAGATAATGAAAAGTTATCAGAAATAAGTTTTCTTAAAAATTTCTCTATTTTAAACTAGAATAAGCACAATGAAAGATAATAAAAAAATGAGTCCAATCAGTATTACATTCTTGTAAGCATCTCCAACAAAGTATATTATTATTTCTATTTATTTTAGTTATTTTATTTGGTGTTAAGGAGGCTTTGTTCAGAAATTTCCAAGTAAGTATATGTCTGTATTGGGGATCAAGAAGTATGTCTAACCAATGATAGAAATTGAGCTTTAATATGAGAAGTAAAATGGGAAGCATGTACTAAAGTAATGTGATTCCAGAATTTAAGACTGAAATTTGCTTTATATTCAATTAATATTTTGTAAAGTTTTGAGATTAAATTATCACGTTTTAGTTTATTGTGTGTGATTTCATTGATAACGTGCATTTATTTTTTCTATACAGTGAGAATGAGCTATAGCTAGACATAATGCCTGAGCATACATTTTCACATTTTGTAGTAATAACCAATTTTGAGTATTTCAGTCAAATTTTGAAATAAGTTGTTTATTTTTTTTTAGGTTTTAATTCTTTAAAACAATGATGCCAGCAAATAAATGTATTGATCTTGCAAGTGTGTGATTGTTAGTTTTATTGAAAAAATTGTGATACTAAGAGGTATTATGGATACAAACCAGATTTTAACATCTATATTAGCGATAATCAAGTTTCAAAAGTATTTTAGTATAAAATTTAAATAGTTTGAACCTGTAGGAGTAAATAGATTATACTGAATTAGGTTACAAAGGTAATGACACAAAATAATTAAATTAGTTAAGTTATGATTGTGACACCCTTGCCCTGGCCCAGCAATCAAGAGCCTCAATCCTTACCACTAACACCAGACAGAGGTGTCTCATATAGGAGGAAAGGATAACAAATACTCACAGTAAAGTGCAATTTTCCTTAACAGCACACGGAGATCACAGTCAGTCTGGGGCTGGTTGCTCCCTTGCTCTCCAGGTCCCCAATAAGACTCCCCACTGGCACAGCTATATGGTCCATATCTCAGCCTAGTGGGCAAGCTAAAACCTCCAGAACCCTCTCTGTCCAACCAGTGCTTCATGTCCCTGCCCAAGTAGCTGACACACACACACACACACACACACACACACACACACACACACACACACACACACACACACACACACACACTTTGAGAAGAGTTTATACAACCACACAGACACTCCTGGGGAAGGCTGGCACAGGTTTTCCAACTGTGCCCCTTTTTCCCAGACTATACAGTAGTACCAGCTGCTGCCACCCACTAATATTTTCAGCTACTCAAAGGCCCTTAAAAGGATGTCCAATTATTACTGTGCAATATTATTATCCAATTGGTAGTATAGCCCACAGCTAAAGCTATTGGAGTGGCTTTGTACAATTTTACCAAAAGCATGCAAGTACTCTGAAGAGCTTAAATTATCTCTACAAAAACAGCCACAGTTGAAAGGACTTAAAAATATTTAATAACAAATAGTCAAAACACAAGACAAAACGTTTTACTGCACAGTGCTAGTCAAGAGTTCAGAGATCACAGAGAAATGCTTAAAATAATTCAGTAGTACAGATCTGACATCACAGAAAAACTAATCTCTACTCTAATCACTCTAGTTTCTAGCTATTTCTAAGAGAAAACACAAGTCTAAGATAAACTTACATATAGAGCAAGACAGTGCTGGAGAGTTGGATGGTCAAGACAAAAATGCTTAATGCTCTCTTATTCTCTGTTTTTTAAAATCACATTCTTGGTTCATATTACATCATTCTTCACACTTTCCTGGGGTTCCCAGGCTAACAGACTACATTCTTTAGTAAGCTCACACCAGGTCAGAAAGCATAGCCATTAAGGACATTTATGCATGCAAATTCTGGCTATTAACTCTGGGCTTAAAACAATAGCAAGGATTCCTTCATCTAGATCAGCCGGAGCCGTGTTTACATCAAAGGGTCACAACATGCTTTACTTGGTCAGCAGAGTGCACTGTTGTTGCATTTTTGCAGTTCCACATGTAACAGCATTTATTCCATTTAAGACAACAAACCGGTGGCTTACATTAATATTTACAAATGACATAGTTATCTATAAAATTCTGTCTGGCTAGGCTGGCAGCCTTCACCTATCAATCTTCACAATGATTACATAATATATTATTCTTATTAATTAGAAGAGTTAAAATGCAAAGTTGTCCGGTTGGATTTATAATTAGGGTCAATCCAATTTAGCATTATTTTAAAGACTGATGCTTTTATGTAAGTATCAACGTCAGCAAACACTGATTCTCCTATGAATCCAATGTCTTATATGTGAAAATGCTATTCTCGGCTTATTGGAAATCAAAGAATTTTTTTAAAGTTGTCTATTTATTTCCTAATATAATTACTATTTGGAAAGAGAGACAAGGCTTGTATTGCATATAATATTTTTAGGAAAAGAAACATTTTTATTAGTTGAAGTCTGTCTTCAAATGAACGATAAACTTATTCCATTTAGAATTAAGATTATGTATTTTATTTATGATATTATCATAATTAGCGTTCATTAGTTCACCTATGGACAGTAGTAATATAATGCTTAGATATTCAAGCAAAGTGACTAAAGTACCAATAATTTGATTTTTTTTATAGTTGTGTATTTTTTTCTTTTATTTATTTATTATTATTATATAATTTGATTTGGATTGATTAAAATAAAGACCAGAAAATATATTTAAATGCTTTTATAGTGGATTCTAGTTCAAGAAAGGCTGATCTTGAATTTGGAAGTGTTAACAAAATATCATCTGCAAACAGCATGATTTTAGAAGAATAAGCATTAGACATATCAATACCACTGATGTGTGAATTATTTTGAATTGTCTGCAAAAAATTCAGTTGCTAAAACAAATAAGATTGGAGAAAGAGGACAACCTTGTTTGGTTCCTTTAGTCAAAGAAATATATTTAGAAGTAAAGGGACATATTTTGACATATGCAACATTGTTTTTATAAATATTCTTTAAGAGTAAAATGAAATTTTTGGGAAAATCTAATAAAGCCATGATTTGAATAAATAATTCCAATTTAGAGAGTCAAAGGCTTTTTCATTATCAAGACTAATTAGTAAAGCTTCTTAGTTATTTCTATTCAAAATGTCTATAAGAGTTAAAATGCTTTTAATATTATCATGTGTTTTCCTTTGCTATATAAATCCTGTTTGATCAAGGTTAGTTACTTGGGCTATAGGCTCTTTTAGTCTGTTAGTACAAATAGACATACAAATCTTATAATCATTATTTAATAGTGAGATGAGTTGATAAGTAGAACATTCATGGCTGGAGCACCTTCTGTGTGGAGTCTGCATGTCCTCCCTGCGGTCGAGTGGCCTCCAAAAGACATGCGTAAATGGGCGTGCCTTTGCTGAAGGTTGGGTATTGGGCTGGCAACTCATCACCATAAAAATCTACTGCCAATCATTAGCGGACCAGAGTTTCGCTGTGGCGACCCCTAACCGGGAAAAGCCGAAAAGCAAACATTTTCTTTTAATATCAGCACTATGAGGGAATATTTCCAAGAGAGTGGAATCTTTTCTTGAAATCGAATACCAATAAGTGTTTTGTGAAAAAAGGATATAATATGTGAAGGAAGAAGTTTATATATTTTTGATATTAATCCATCCATGCCTGGAGTTTTATTAGGTTTTAACTTTTTAATTTTATCTACAATTTCTTTGTATGATATGTGTTTATTTAAGTCATCCTTTAAGTTTGATGGGATTTTCTTAATATCAAGGTTATCAAGATTTAATCTTTGGAGATATTGTTTTTGAACTGTAATTTGAGTTTTGAGTTGTAGAATGAAATCTAAAAGCATCAAGAATTTCTCCAATGTCTGTGGTGTTTTTTTTGTATTGTTCATATCTGATTTCCAGAATATTATTTAATTTTTATTGTATCTTGACTCTTTGGGAAAGATTATGCATGTGTTTAGGAGATAAGGAGCGAGAGTTTTTTATTAAGCTTTCAATGTCCAAATTAGATTTATAAGTTAAAATATCAAAATATTTTTTGCTTAAAGCTTTTATTTTTTGTATTTTAGATTTATTATTTTTGATATTTTAGTTTTGGCTATAACATATTTATTTTGTATATTTTGAAGTTCTGTTCTGAGTCCCATTTTGTGACTTACCAAAAAATGTAAGCTTTTAATGAATCACAGATCATAACTATGTCTATGCCAGGTGTGTTACTGAATTCCATAAATTAATTTAGTTCAAAGATCAACCATGGTTTAAATTCCTTGAGTTTGGTTATATACACTGGAATTCTAGTCAAGAAGGATAGACTTTTGGAATTAGTTTAGAATTTTAGAATAAGAATGTCCTGGTCAGCTATAGGATAAGGAATAATACTAAAGTTTGATATTCTGGAAATTATTTCCCATGAGATTGCTCTTCGATCTATTCTGGTTTGTGTACCATATTTATAATTCTGATGAGAAAAAATAATCAACCAGGATCTTTCATGCTAAAAGTATCTTTTAAATTAAGAGATTTACTGGTAGCTGTTGAGGTCATCTTAGTTTCATGTTATTACTGGTATCAGAGTCTTCAAATATACAATTAAAATATCCCCCTATAATTAGACTACCTTTGTTTTTATCAAGGATAAGATCTAGATGTTTCTTGGTAAGCTTTTTCCCCATACCTGGAAACCAATAAAGATTAACTAGACTCTACAGTTTATTATGGAATTAAAAAATATAAAGGTGAGAAGACCTTCTTGATCTTTATACATATATATAAAATAATTTCTCTTCTTTTTTTGTTGTTGTTGTTTTGCTTTATTTTACAAAATGATTGAGCTTGAATTTCATATTTTTCTGGATTTCAAATGTCTTTTTCTGTATGTTTAATATGTGTCTCTTGGAATAAAACTGTTTGCGCTTTGTTCATACTTAGATAATTTAATAGGTTTGATCTTTTCCTTGGATTGTTTAAATCATTAATATTTAAAGATAATACAGATAAATCCATATCTATAACTGTTTAGTTATTTTTATATCATTACTAGATCTAAAGGAATAAATCAATATAACATAGCAAGTAATATAAAACTTCATATGTTTATGGAGTATAACATTCATTAAGTTAAAGTTAAAAATAAGAACAGAAAGAAATAAAGTCTATATTGCAACTGTAAGTAAAACAAATATTACAATCAATGGATTATTTAAATTTCAAATCCAAGAGATAAAAAAGCTATTGAACTATCCAACACTGCCCTATTAGCCTATAATCTGAGATCTTAGAAGAAAAAAAATGGAAAACTATCTTGAGCTCTGTAGTTGTATAATAGTGATAGAGGTATTGTATGTTTGAAAAGGGTACATATAAAATGGATTATGTCTAAAGAAGACACATTTAAATAAGGGAATGTGCCTTGTGTGTACAAAATGTTAAGTAATTATATTTTAGAGAAGGCTATATATTTCTCATCTTTCTGTTCTTCCTTAGTTCCACTTTTTACTTCTCCATTGTATTTTCCTCTCAGTTCTCTAAAAAAAATAACAGACATACAAGTTTTCTATTTTAACTAATAAAGTTAACATATATTAAAATTTGTATTACATGGATTAGATTTTTTTTACTATTTTCATTTCAATTTGTATGTATAAATGCATCTTATCTATACTATAGTTCCTCTCTCATTATCGTTTATCATTCATCTTATGTCTATATTAATTTAAACATTTCAGCATAAATTTCTGGCTTTCATAAGGCCACTTTCTTCTCTGAAATACTCAGAAAATGTTACTCCAAACATAGAGTTAAGTATTATTACAGTTATTAGAATTGTGAGTCTATCAGAAAGGAATAGGACATTTAAAATATGAGAAGAATACTCTAATTAAATGACAATATAGTACCTAACATTGCTTATTTAAATAGGTCTCAGGATATATTTGCATTGCTTTTGATTTATGTTTCAAGATTTCTAAGAAATATATGGCTGCAGTGCTCTGCTACAGAATCAGAATATGGAAAAAGTATTTTATGTGTGTGTGTGTGTGTGTGTGTGTGTGTGTGTGTGTGTGTGTGTGTGTGTGTGTGTGTGTGTATATATATATATATATATATATAGACAAGTGTTAGGTTTAAGTTTGCATACATACAGAAGAGGGCATGTAAGATAACTCTTCTGCATCACTCACTTTACATTTACTTTTAATCTTAAGTCTGTTTTGAAATTCTGCAGTACTCCAATATGTGACTTCAATTTTATATATCACACAACCTACACTAAAAGTAACAATAATAAGAGGGAACAGAACTGGGGGCATCACACCTCTCAACCTGCAGGCATCAAATATCTGGACAATGGCTTTTAAAAAGATGGTACATCTAGCCAAAAATCTGGACAACTAACTAGCATACCATTCACACATTAAATAACTTCTCCCACTTCCAGAAGGAGTACAGGGTATCTCCATTTAGAAACACAAGTTTAAAAAAATGAGAGTGACAGAACAATGCAAAATGAAAAGATTGTCACACTCATTGTTCCAAAATAATTTTGCCCCTGCAGATACTTTATAAAATTTTCTGTGAAATCACTGCACCACCAGGAAATCGATATGTAATTTTGATAAACAGTGCATTGTTGTGAGCTGATTATTGCACAGGTGAACAGGGCAGAGATTTTGCTACAAAACTGTTATTGAAGAAAAATTACTATAGCAATGGAGTACTGCAGCACAATTCCTAGACTTATTTTGAGACTCAAACTTGTACACATTATCAAAAATTAAAATAAGTGCAACTGTTTTAACAAGCAACAATCAAAGGCAACAGTTTTATCTTATAGTCAGGGAGTTTGATTCAAGCACTTTCCACTTGCAAACTTTATAACTACCTTCTTCAAACAGTCAGTACTCCAAGATTATGCCAGTAAATAAGCAGTTGTGCCTAACAGACTTGCCCATAGTTAACAAATGAATAAATTCATAAAATAATAAAATGCATTAAAATAAGGTGTATTGTATTTTAGTTCAACATAAATTGTCTGTACTGGATTGTAGCTGATGTGTCATTTACACATAAATTCAAAAATGACAAATGCAAATAAAGCTTTTTCAAATGTAGTTCTGCATAACTAAAATAACCTTAAACAGCACATTTCTTTTGGTAATTTATTACACCAGTATGTGGCAGCATTGCTTAAGCAATATTGTTCACTTTGCCTAGCTACTTAAAAAACAGCAAACATTTGTTTTATATTAGAATTTCTGATTGAGAGTAGCACAAGCTAATTAACTAAACATCAAACTACAAAAACAAAAAGTCTATATATCTCATATAAAGAAACGTTTTCTCCACTTAGCACTGCAGAATATGCACTTTGTTCCAGTGAACATCGGCATCCATTCTGAGCTGGGTAAATGAGGAATAAAAGTTCACAGTATTCACCTAAATATGCTTTTTGGGGAGCCTTGTGAACATGTAATGCAGCAACTCATTTTGGATTGTGACAGTATTAAGATCACGTAATGTATAACACTAGAGGTGTAATTTCTGAAGCTGTGGATGAGCTCCTTAAACTCACTAATGGGTGTAACTTTCTAACTGTCCTTCAATTGAACTGTAAGAAGCCAAAATGCTCAGTAGTATACTGTGTACTTACTGAGAAATGAACAGATGCCTTTTTTAGCCATACATTCTAATTCAGAGCTTGAATGTGGCCTCAAAAACTACTTCTGAATATTGTATATAGAAATGTTTCTCTGGCTGTGAGAGAGAAAACGAAACTTTGATTTAAAGGGGTCATGCAAACTTTCATGACATTTCATCATTTTAAGTCAGAATTCGGTATTTTCTGCCCAAAGCATGATAGTTGAGAGGTGTGGCAGGCATGTGAGTTAGCACCTATGTATAGACAGAAAGAAAAATAAGAGTGTCATTATCTAAAACAACACAGACGTCTGTGCATAACAAAAAAAATCATCAGTTCTTGTTAATTTTTTTCCTAGTAGATTTACACAGCTAATCTCAAATTTATATAAATGAGCCTCAACCATTTTCAGTAAAAAAAAAAACAAAAAAAAAAAATACCCCACTATAACTACTTTAAATAAAACATCCACTTGGATTACAAGGAGGAAGCAGTCATTGAGCGCAGAGGTGACTTCATGTCCAACATTGCAAGAGCCGAGATGTTCACCACAGAGGTTGAAAATGTTAAGCAGAGAAGAAAAAAACCTTTTAAGTAGGCTCACACTACATGGCAGAAGGAAGAAATGCACAAATTAATGGAAAATTAACAAGTAAGAGAAGATTAGTGTTAGAACTTTGGCACCAATAATGCATAAGCATTCATGAAGTGTTTTAAACTGTCTATAAAACCTTTCCCTTCACAATGGATGACATCAAATCTGAACAAATACAAAACAAGAAGTCAGTATCTACCATCCCTAATGAAAAAAATATCAAAAAGAGAATATACCTATCTAACACGTCCAAAAAATGAGTACATACAACCCTAACAAAAAAATAGCAATCCATCAAGTGTCCTGGTACTGCAAGGAAGACATTGTGTAAGAGAAAGATTAAATAATGTTAGTAACAATTAGGAAAAATAATAAATTGTTTATATATTTACACATATATACCTATAAAATGTTACCTTCATATAGAGAAAGGGATTAGATGTATTAATAATTGCTAGACTTTCATTTTGGAAACAAAGATATAAAAAGAACAATAAATAAATGAATAAGTCAATACATTACCATCAGTGTGTATCTCCCATGTGGTCCAAAACAGCAAAAAAAAAAAATTACAATAAAACAAAGGAATTTGCACAGATACAGTAGTCATTTCATAATTGAAGGTTTTAGAGCTTTGCTAGAAGAAGATGAAGCAATGTCTTTTTTTTGTTTCTTTTTGTTCATGTCAGTCCATGCATTTCTATTCTTTTCAGAGTAGGAGATGAGCAGTCCATATTTTCTGTTGTTGGTAGAAGATTGTTATTTTTGACAAACTTTGAGGCTTCTTCTAAATTATTAAAAAATGTTGTTTCATTATACAATTGTATTTTTATTTTTGCTGGGAAGAGTATCTGAGATTTAAGACCATTTTGTCTTAAAGGTTTCACAAGGGGTCAGCAGCTCTTTCTCAGATCTATCCATTTTGATGAGTAATCATATCAAATCTAATAACATTTTGTTTATATTTCAAGGAAGCTTTCCTCCATGCAGCTTTAAGTATTAATTCTTTATCTAGATAAGATAGAAATTGTATATCACTAGATCTCAGTGGAAAGGTTGGGGCAGAGGGAATGGGTTTACCTATAGTTCTGTGGGCTCTTTTGATGCTATATGAACATCCTTGCTGAAGATTTAATATTTCAGGAATCCAGGAGTTCAGAAAAGAAAGTAAGTCCTCAACTTCAGTTTTTTCAGGAAGACCAAAAATCCTTATGTTGCATCTCCTTTCTCTTTTTTCCAAATCATCTATTTTGTTTAAGATACAGATATTTTGCTTCAGTAAAAAGTCAATTTGTGATTTTTTTCTCTTTAAGTCTGCTATCAATGTCATTCAAGTTATTCTCCATTTTAAACATTATTGTTTGTTGCAGTTATTGACCTCAGTTTGTTTGAGATAGTTTTCTTTTAGATTTTCTAAGTTGTCCTGAAATCCATTCATTTTCAAAGAAAGTTCCTGACAAGTTGATGTTACTAGTTGTATGTCCTTTCTTATGGAGGTATCAGCATGAAAGTGCTTGGAATTACTCATTTTTAGTTAACAGTTTAGTCTCCAGTTAAAAGTGACAGGAAATACTTTATGAAAATTCATGAAATTCAGAAAAAATCAGGATAGATATCAATAAGACTATATGTATTTTTTTCAATGGAATAATTACTTTCCTGTATTTAGAAGCAATTCTACAGAGCCTAAAAAATGCTGCCTTCACTTGCCTTTCTTGGTTGCAGAAGAAGCTTTTTGATGAAGGAAGCTTGTATAGGTTTGAGAGATATTTTATTTGGCTGTTGAATGGTCTGTTCTATAGGTACAGAGATCGCTGTTGTATCTTTTACAAGTGAGCCAGAGTAGGTGAGTCATGCAATGCAGAGGCAAAACATCTGGAAATATCCAAGCCAAGTGGGCTGGAGTGTAAAAATCTTGTATTGGCATTAATAACCAATAATCTGAATTTTTTAATCTCTGATACATACCCAGGAAAAATCAGTATCTTTTCCCAAATTTAATTGGCAATTGGGATCTTAAGTTCTCTTTTCCATAATGATCTAGTAAATTGCTAAAATTCTACACTGAACATCTAGTGAGTGTACCACTTGGCCCCTTATTAAACAGATGTGTTTCTCTGTTTAATATGGCCCTTGAGATTAAGGAAGGATATTGAACCTTCTATCCATTTACAACATTCAGTTTGTTTAACTCCTTTGACACATAATTTGTATAAGCTCTTTCTCTGTTCATCTATGCCAAATTGTCATGAGAAGCCCTCCCAGGACTGGACACCTCCTACAATCAAGAGATTCATCCAGAATTTCAGATAGAGAACATATGTCTTCTGGTGAGAGATACTTGAGAAAAAATGGAATATTCTGTAAGAAGGAGAGCAGTCTTGCATTGATCCAGATAATGTTTATCCATGATTTGAATCACTGCATTAATAAGTTCAGCCAGAAATGTAGAGGGAAGGCTATTTATGGTCAAATGATCCACTTTTAGACATTCATGAAGACCTGGATAGCCACCCAATATTGAAATAGTTATCCTCTACCACCTGGGGGTATGATGGTTATTAATCAATACAGGAAAAGTTTTGCAATAAAATACCATCAGATAGGATTCAAAGTTGGGGAAATCTAGATTTGTGGAGACTCTATATTTACCCCATCCTGAAGTTTAATAGCTGTGCCTTTAATCTTGTTATGAAGCTACTATTTAATGAAATCTGAGCACATTGAGCTTGCTATAATTTTAAGGGAAGAATAAACCAGTCAGGTGCTTGAATCCTTTGCAACATCTCAATACATTTCTTTAGGGTCTGGTTAAACTTGGAGAGAACTCAAATGAAAGTAGTTCACATCTATCATGGCTTTCAATGGATCCAAAAGCCACATGCCCAGATATTTTATGGGTTCTTTCCTCTTCAGGAAAGGGAAGCGCTAAACCAAACTAAGGGAAGGGTTATAATGTATCTTGACAGCCTTTTTTATACATTAACTTTACCTTTATACTACCCCAAAGTAGTCTAATATTTCACTTAACCAAGAAAGGCCCTTCTCTGGATTTGTAAGCTATATTTCCATCTCATCAGCATATAATACTACCTTATGACAAAGGCCAAAGTACTGAAATCCAGCAATAGGATCTGACCTCAATTTTGATGCCAAGGGATATATATATATATATATATATATATATATATATATATATATATATATATTTTTTTTTTTTTTTAATCTATATATGGACCTACTTTGAAAGTTTGAATTGCCACTATCTGAAATTACAGATAATCCAGAGGAAAATTCCAAAGATTTACAATGCTGCAACTTTAAATACTTGAGTTGCAGTATTTCGAAAGTATAAGGAAAGTATAGGCAAACTGTTTGAAAAGACAACTATCGCTTTAATGATTTGTATAATGTACTTCCATAACATGGTGCATGTTATGTTTAGCATTACAGTGACATTGAAAACTTTGTATTCCACAACATTGTCAAAAGAAATGCAAACAAATAGTAGAAATTTAAGAATAAATTTACCACTTGTAAAATACTATAAACATTAAAAACATTGGGGTTGTTAAGTATAAATATGATTATTAATGCTAAGGCAGAGTACTTAACATATGTATCAGGAATGGTGAAGATTTGCAGAAGTCTAGTTATAGAATAATCAAGTTTTAGAAAAGTAAAGCAAGGCTGTTCAACATTTGTAAAATTGTATTATTACAATTCGTTTTAGTAAATGAATGTCATGTTTCACTATAGAGCACCTAAATTTAACAATTTAAACAAGAAGTTTTTGTTTTAAAAGTTCAAACATTCAGGTTGATGGTATACTGCAGTGGCAGATGGAGAAAATCTTAACACCTGTAGCATAATTTTCGAATATATGAATGATGGTATTTAGAAGTTTTAGTGCTAAAAATCATCAGGATTTTCATCTTGACTATCTGCAATTTGAGATAGTGGTAATTCAGCCTTTCAAAGTAGATCTCTCTCTCTCTATATATATATATATATATATATGTGTGTGCGTGTGTGTGTGTGTGTGTGTGTGTGTGTGTGTGTGTGTGTGTGTGTGTGTGTGTGTGTGTGTATATATATATATATATATATATATATATAAAACGTTCTTCCCTGGGCCTCCTCTGAAAATTGGCTTCATTCTAAGTCGGACTTTCCTGGTAAACAAATGGTTAAAAAAAAAAAAATATATATATATATATATATATATAAAACACATGAACCAGTTGCCTTGTCACTCTGGTGAGATGAAAGAGAGGAAACCCTGATACCTAATTATTTAATCATGGCTGTCGAACCCTTATATATTTTCTGTAAAACATTTGTATAAGTCATCACCAGGAAAGGCCATGTGCTCCTTTACTAAACAAAAAAAGTACCCCCAACCAACCCTCTCAAAAGCTTTTTGATATCAAAGCTGTCTAATAACAGATAGACTTTGAGCCTATCCATGTGTTCATTCAAAAATGGTGTTTTGTAAGTTATCTGTGATGGAACACCCAGAAACAAAATCTGTCTGATCAGGTTTTACTAAAACAGGCAGTCAGGATACTAATTTCACTCCCATAAAGGCAATGAATAGTTTGTAATTATGACTGAAGACAGAGGTAGACATATGCAAGGCTATATGAGTAGGGCCTTTATTTGGTTTCGGTATAAAATAAATGACTACTTGCCTTCAGGATGCAGGAGGCCTCCACTACAAGCCCTTGGATAATTATCAGAGAGGTTTAATTTCAGAAGTGTCTTCACCCTCTCTACTTTATGGTCAAGAAGATTCTTAATTTCAGTTTTTAATGCCTGTGCAACTTTTGAGATATCAACCTAGGGTCAGGATCCAGAACTCCACATCTCTGTTCTTCATGAAGTATTTTGTACAGTGATCTGTGCTTTATTGTGAGGTCTGAGCTTGGCCTGTGCCACTATACAATTCCAAAAAGTCTCTAAGGGATACTTTTACCTTGTCCCATCTCTGGTCTATAGGAATGTCCTTATGTTCCATTACATCCTCCTAATACCTGCCATTTCTTATATTTACTTTAAAAATCCATATCTTTACAGTAATATAGATTTAATTTCCAAAGATTTTCTGTGCGGTCCAGACTCTGAAAAAATTCCAGCAGTACTGGGACATGATCAAAAATGCATGCGGGTTGATAAGTACTTTTCTTGGCTAAAAATGTGTGTTTGTTATCTAGTAATAAAGCATTTATTAATCCTGCAGTATGAGAAGAATTTATATGAAAATAAGTGCATAGAGAAGCTGGAAGCTGATACAAATGTAAGATTACTACATAGCTACTCTAGTTTTTAGGGTCTTAACAAGAGGGGTATTAAAAATCTCCTCCGCTTTGTGTAGCTAGAAAAAAAAACTGAGCACAAGTATCATTCTAATTAACAATGATCCTGATTAGGTAACTAGGTTCTTGTAGGGACATGAAGCGGAACTACACCTGTTTAACATCCGTAAGTATCCTTTTCTTTTTATTGAACTAGGTGCCCCATTTTTGTTTGACAGCATTATATCAGCTGCACTTATCTGATTTTATTATGTCCATCCATATCTAGTGAATTATATGTAGCAAACTATCTTTATATGTTATAGTGATACTTGCTATAATATACAACATTTCATTTATAGTCCCACATCAAAATAACATCATTGATTGCAAAAAAGAAGACAATACTTGGACTTCCAGTAGGGGGGCCAAGCAGTAAGCACACTGGCGAGGTTTCTCCAGCACCTTCTAATATTATTTGCAAACATCAACTCCAATAAAGTTAGACAACATGGAAAATTAGTGATTTACTGCTAGTAAATATCATAGGCTCACATATGAGGAGCAAAAGCAACAGGAAGACTGTGAACTTACCCAAAAATTTGAGTCGTGCATCATCTGAAGCATTGTTGGCTGTCTGGGACATGGAATCCAGAGATGCAGCAGATCCACTGGCTAAACAATACATCAGCAGTAGTCAGCCAGAGTTAAAAGAAATTCTCAATGAAATCAAGGATATGAAAGCAACATTTCAAAGTTATGGTCCTAAAATGGAAGAACACTTATAACAAAGCACAACAACCCTCAACTCCCAGTCAGATGAAACTCAGTAAGTGGGAGGTAATAACCAGAAACACATGGCATGAACTGAAGAGTTAGAAAACAGGCAAGAGTATTTAGAAGCTTGGCAGACAGATTTTGAAGATCAAGCCTGACAAAAGAATATTAGATTAGAAGGGTTCCAGAACACGTGGAAGGGAAATAATGTGTGGGCCTAGTGAAACCCATGTTTTTCAAGTAAACTGGGCTGGAAGAAGCACAGATTAAAATTGAAAGACCACACACTGTGTCCCCTGGAATCGACTATGTCAAGACTCTGCCCCTGACACTTATACTAGTGAGATTTGAGCCTTATGCATAAATGGAATTTTTCCTTTCCAAGGTGTGGCAAACAAATTTAAGACTACTGTGGGTACAGACCAGAATATTCATGGCAAAGGACTTTTTTGCCTCTTCTAGGAAGCTGAGAGTGGCATTTCTTTTGGTTGTGAGTTTAAGCAAGTCTCAACGAGTGAAATTCAAGTTGCTCTACTCTGCAACGCTGAAGTTGTTCTTTCCTAAAAGTACTGAAACCGATATTCTTTCAAGCCCAAAAATTTATCACAGGAAGCAGCCCTGCTGGAAAATGGTGCCTCAGCCAGATCCGGCTCCACAACTGCAAAAGAAGACAAAGCTCACTCTGTGGGCCCCCATAACTTTTTCCCCTTTTTAAGAAACAATCAACCTTAAAAGAAAGGGCTTAGGTAATCATGGAGGGCAGGAGATAGCCAAAACTCACTAGCTGTACACCTGTTTAGCCTAAGTGGTTTATGAGGAGGCACCCAACATGGGCCACTAGGATTGTAAGTATAACATTTTACTTTTATTCTAAGCTGAGTGTTTGAACCAGCTACTGACGTTCTACAAGGGTTGTCTGTTATCTTTTATTTTAAAAAGCTATTGTCACAATTAAACTACAGAACATTGTACACTTAGGCTACTATACCTTGAGATCATGATAATTAAAAACTATCATAAATGAAATATAATCTACTGTTTAACATGAGGAGAGGAATAGACATCCTGGCTTTAAATGGCTGTTAATTATCATTTGTGATCTGTGAGTTTGTTATTACTAGCAAATGAAAGACAGCCAGCTTCGTAAATTAATGGAGCTAGACTCCCTCCTTGGAAGCCGTATCCCTAGAGTTATTAATGTAATTTTACGTTATGCATTTTATTTTAACTTTATTGTAATATTGGACTTACTGGCTGATAGGCAAAGTACTTTATGCTATCTGCCAGTAGCTCAGAGAAGGTAGGCTTATCCTAACTGATGGGGGGGGGGGGGACATGGATGCACATACTTGGGGAAAACATAAGGGGAAACATTGCACCTATTAGTAGAACTTTCACAATCTATGGCATCACAAAGTAATAGTGCAAAAAAGTAAAAGTATTTTTTTCTCTTTTGATATGAATGGAGATAGTGACCCAGTTTAGTGGGGGTGAATCTTTGCCTGTGTACAAAAATTTAGGCCAGATGTCATATCACTCCAAGGAATGCATGTGAGTAGTGAGAAGGACAGAAAGCTCCAGAGGGCAAGATACCAGCTGGCTGAAAATTTTTCATATACTGGGGCCAGAAGGAGGAGAGTAGCAATTATAATACATATGTCATTTTTATTTTAACCTGTAGATCAAATGGCAGATGATATGGGCCATTACACAGCTGTAAAAGGTAAATGGTGCGTTGAACGTCTCACACTTATTCCACTTTATCTTCCCCTGCATAAAAGGTTACAGAAATAAAAAAAAGCATGGGCATTAGGGCTGCCTTCACTGCAGGAACTACCTTAATATTGTGGGATTGGAACATAACCATTGTACATGGGAAGGTATCAGGTGGGCATAGACAAACACATTACACCTTTCAGAGTAAACATCTTGGGGTATCCTCTCCTCAGTAGGATGGAAGTATGCTAGAAACTCTGTGAGGGTATTGACTACAGACTCAGAATACACTTATCATTCATGGAGACAAAAGTGTTGGTCTTGCACAGATAGAATTCATATAAATGGGGACAACCAGTCTAAAGTTCTTACTGTAACTAGTCCAGTTACTAGCCTCAGTAAGGGAAGATCCACCACCAAAACTATGGAGATTCCCAACTTATATGTTAAATCAAGAAGCCTATGGTGTCTTTGTTAAAGATCTGTTAAAGACACACCTTCCTAGGCTAAAGAATGCCACTAGCTCAGGTTGGGAGGAATTTAAAGGAACATTAAAATTAACTATACAACAAAACACTTTACAATCAAGAAGGAAATGTATTACACCAAGACATTATTTCACAATTAATATAAATAGACTTAGAAATATTAGGTCTGAATTTCAGGGATGCATTGATCAAAGACTCTTATTTCATAAGCTGGTACTCAAGAATATTAGTTTTGCCAATACCCCAAAAGCATTAAGTGGTCTTTTGATAAAAATTAGGCAACACGCTGTTGCAAGGATGACCACAAACCTATGGGACTCTAATGGTAAGCAATGGCAAGTGACACCTGCTGCAATCCTGAAAACTTTCAGTGCCTAATACTCTCAGTTATATCGAACAAAAGGTAAGGCTCCCAAAGGGCAGAAGATATTTTGAAATACCTGAATAAGGCCTCCGTCACTAGTCTATCTAAGCCATAGCTGGCATCTCTTGCTGAACAGGAATTAAAGGCCATCTGGGAAAATCAATCTTTAGGTAAATCCACAGGATCTGATGGAATTCCATGGTATCTTTGGAGACTCATAAAGAATGATTTAGTGCCCATTTGGAAGGTCCTAATGAATGGGATTCTTGAGGGTGCTGCACCCCCTTCAACTTGGAAACAGGCGGTTATTGTACCTATATTAAAAGAAGGAAAAATTCAACCTTCCAGGAATCCTACTGCCCCATTTCCATATTGAACCATGACTATAAAATAGTTATGGCTATTTTACCTAAAAGAGTAGCCTTTTTTACCAACTTTAATTCATAAGTAACAGTGTAGATTATACAGGTGTAGCAAACATATGACAACACTGTGCATACAATGCTTATATTGGGAGATTTTCAATAAACTGGAGAACCTTTCCAACTTTTAAGCCTTGATGCTCAGAAGCCTTCAATACAGTAGAATGGAATTCATTTTTTAGCTTTGACTAAAATGTATCTCCCAAATTCATTTATAACTGTACTTCACAACATATTTGAGGGCTCAAATGCAATAGATAAAACTACCTTTGGACTATCAGCCTTTCTTTGTATTACAAGAGGAAAACAATAAGGCTGTCTCCCCTGTCCCCTCTTCTTTTTGCCTTATACTTAGAAATGTATGCAAATGTAGTGTTGGGATCACCAATACATGATACTCATGGGGCCCCCTTGAGCTGAAAATATATTTATTTGTGGACAATATCTTGCAACCTTATCTAAACCTGGAAGAGATCTGCATTCCATTTTCTAAGACATTTCAGAATTTGGAAAACAATAATGATATTCAATTAATATCACAAAAACTAAAGCAGTTGTTATTAATATGGCTCTGTAACAGAGGATGCAGAATGCTTTTCCTTTTTGGATGGACAAAACAGGCTGAAATACCTGGGTGTCTGGATAGCAGACACCTGGCAGAATACTACAACTATCAAGAAATGCTCGGTAAAGTCAGAACATACTTTCAGAAATGGACTTTAACCAGAAAACACAACCGGTAAACTGGTTTATTCTTCCACTTGTTTTATACATAATGAAAGCCTTAATATCACCAGTTAAGAACTTAATGAGAGCTTTCTTATGGGAAGGTAGCTGCCGTAGGGTTACATGATTGAAGGTAGAGGCTCCTGCAAATATGAAGGGATTATCATTCCCAGACCTGGGTCTTTATTTGGGTGCAGTAGTTTTAAAAATCACAAAGCCAACCGGAAACAAAATGCTAATAGGTAGGTGCAGTCTCACTGGTGAAGTAGATTATTTAAATTAACTCCTTATACAATTTTACTAAGGAATTCCACTCCTCTAGATGCACTCAAAAACACCTAGATGCCTTCTTTAAAACCACTCCATTATCACACTTGAAAGTCCTGCTTATTCAAGAGAAAGAAAGCAAGAAACTTTGTTAACTAGGAGCTGAGGACTCAAAGGAATGAGGTTACACTGCTGGTATCAGATTCTAGAGAAGGGGGACATTGTTGAATGGCCAGAGGTTAAGGCCAGACATGACATCCCACAATGTTTATTTTTAGAGTATGCAGGGCTAAGGAGAACATTGAAGAATATGGAGTGTTTTAGAAAACCTGAGTTGTGGAAGCCAGATTTGGTCTTCTTAATCAAACAATTTAGGGAGGAGATACACATATGCAATCCAACGGTTCTAGGCTATTATAGGGCCCTCATGCTCCTCAGTCATCCCATTTTACAAACAACTAAAGCAGCCTCGGAGGCAGTACTTAAAACGCAAATAGAACAAAGTAATTGGCTGAGCTATCTTCAATTTCAATGTGCAATCATGTGAGACAGACAGTTCAGGATTTCTGGATGGAATTGTCTATATAATTTCTGTTATACACTATTTAATCTGAGAAAAATCTATCCTGCAGTGAGTGGCAACTGTTGGAGATGTGGGCAACAGGAAACAGGTAATTGGTTGTATATATTTCTAGTTTGCCCAAAATTAAGTTAGTTTTCTGATCAAAATAAAAATCCTGTAAGCAATTTATTTGGTAGAAAGATAGACAAAGATACCCTCTTTATCTGCTGGGCTGGCATAGAGAGACAACTATCTTTCTCTCCCCCAGAAGTCAAAGCTAGCCTTAATAACACTTCTAGCTAAGAAATGTGTTACTAGAAGGTGGAAGCAAACTGCTGGGAAGTAATAATCCAAGGGCCAAAATCACATGGAAATGGAGGATATGGTAGTCATACAAACATAGGTAGAAGAATTTAATGAACATTATTTATAGGTTAATACCATGAGTTTTCTCCAAACCTATCTGTGGAGCATATAAATAGTTTAACTGTGCTTTATTACTGTATTTTTGTCTTTTTTTTTCTTTCTTTCAATCAGATTGTGCAGCTATGTTAACAGGTTCTATCTTCCACTTATATAAGCTATTGTTTTTAACACATATGCATTAATGAATTCTTTAAATACTTGATTGAACTAATTTTAAACTTTAATAGCTACAGTACTGCAGGGAAAGACAGATATTAGAAACATGAATAATAAATATCTTGGTATGTATTAAGTGAACTGTAAAATTAAGTTACCAATATGTGAGATTTGATTATAGATGAGTTTCTATAATAGATTTGTTACAATATGCATACCAACTATATAGCTGTACCTGTGACAATTCTATCTTTGGAAAAAAAAAAGATATGTTAAAAAGAAAGCACTTAAAATGAATGACCACTATTTACACATGTTATATAATAGCTCCCAAGCAGGAGGAACTATTCCTCTATATGACAGGTCAACATCATGTTTTGAGGGGAGATTAGAAAAAATCCTGAATTTCTGTCCTGCATCATGAGTAAAAACAATCACTGACAAGTCTACTCTTCCTGTATGACTCAACAAGAAACCTTTTAAAATTTGGAACGTAAATGTTCAGATAATAAAGGTATATCAAATGGAATGTAGTGTAACACACCTCAGCTTAGCCTTCACTCTCTTTTATATAGCCAGTCAATGTTCACCTTCGCAAGTCTGTGACTGTAGTGTCTTCCTTAAATTTTCCACAAATGGCACCTTATGTCTTTGAATCAAATTGCTTTTAAACAGGGTAAAAGGTGTCTCTAGGTTTTGGATATCCCTCTCCTCAGCTGATGGAGAAGAGATAAATGACCAGTCTGGGAAGTTCATGCCTAGCTGGTCTATACCAAAGAGAAAGGTTTTTTTTTTGCTACCATAGCCACTTCTGGAGAGTCAAAGGTGCACGATCCAACAAGAAGTCACACTCTCAGTTTAGTGGGGTACAAGAGCTTACATCTGCATTTGTTCCTTTGGCAAGTGCAAAAGCAGTTGCCTAAAGGTTTCTCAGTAACTGCAAGTGCAGACTTCCTAGGATTTGCCATTATCAGTCCATACTTTACTACCATTAACACTACTACTAGGATTTGTCATTATCAGTCCATACTTTACTATCATTAACACTACTACTAGGATTTGTCATTATCAGTCCATACTTTACTATCATTAACACTACTACTAGGATTTGTCATTATCAGTCCATACTTTACTATCATTAACACTACTACTAGGATTTGTCATTATCAGTCCATACTTTACTATCATTAACACTACTACTAGGATTTGTCATTATCAGTCCATACTTTACTATCATTAACACTACTACTAGGATTTGTCATTATCAGTCCATACTTTACTATCATTAACACTACTACTAGGATTTGTCATTATCAGTCCATACTTTACTATCATTAACACTACTACTAGGATTTGTCATTATCAGTCCATACTTTACTATCATTAACACTACTACTAGGATTTGTCATTATCAGTCCATACTTTACTATCATTAACACTACTACTAGGATTTGTCATTATCAGTCCATACTTTACTATCATTAACACTACTACTAGGATTTGTCATTATCAGTCCATACTTTACTATCATTAACACTACTACTAGGATTTGTCATTATCAGTCCATACTTTACTATCATTAACACTACTACTAGGATTTGTCATTATCAGTCCATACTTTACTATCATTAACACTACTACTAGGATTTGTCATTATCAGTCCATACTTTACTATCATTAACACTACTACTAGGATTTGTCATTATCAGTCCATACTTTACTATCATTAACACTACTACTAGGATTTGTCATTATCAGTCCATACTTTACTATCATTAACACTACTACTAGGATTTGTCATTATCAGTCCATACTTTACTATCATTAACACTACTACTAGGATTTGTCATTATCAGTCCATACTTTACTATCATTAACACTACTACTAGGATTTGTCATTATCAGTCCATACTTTACTATCATTAACACTACTACTAGGATTTGTCATTATCAGTCCATACTTTACTATCATTAACACTACTACTATGATTTGTCATTATCAGTCCATACTTTACTACCATTAACACTACAGCTCTTGCCTGGTGTCCAGAAAGCTGATAACATTTTCTTCTTAAACTAATAAGTAAAAAATTATGTCAGGAACACTCTGAAAAAGCTCTGTCTTTGTATGATTGATAAGGACACTCTGTGAACTCATTCAATAAGGATCTTCTGTCCTGGTATGTCACCTCATTCAGACAGCTTCTGCTTAAGATAGCCTGTTGTTGTTTGTCTTTCGGCTTTTTCCCGGTAAGGGGTCGCCACAGCGGAACTCCGGTCCGCTAATGATTGGCAGTAGATTTTTATGAAATGCCATGGTGCCAGCTCAACGCCCAACCTTCAAAGAAGGCATATCCATTTACGCACGCATGTCTTTCGAACGCTACCCAACCGTGGGGAGGACATGCAGACTCCACACAGAAGGCGCTCCCAAGCCAAGCTGAAAATTGAATGGGAGAACCTCTTGCTGTGAGGTAACAATGCTACCACCGTACCACCGTGGCATAAGTAATTATTCTCTCCCCATTCTTGAACTCCCACCAACCTTATGTTTTTGTGCCTACTACGCTCCTCCAGATCTATATGTAAGCATTCAGTATATTCAAGCCTGGCTTCAGTGTTTTCCAGTTGCTGCTTAATTTTAGTAATATATTTGCTGTGCAATAACTGATCAGAATGGTCTGTATGTGTTTACACATATCTTTCCCCTTAGAGTCAATTCTGCTCATGTATTCAATTAAGGAGTCATTCATTCTTTGAAGCTTGGTCATTAGGAGAGCAAATGTCATACTAATATTATTCATTTGAGCTTCCTAAACAGGTACTGAATCAGCTAGCAATGATGAATTGTTTGTACTCAATTTTTATTAATGACCCTATTTTCAGACATCCAGCTGGTCAGTCTAGTAGATTTTACCTCTGATAATGCTTCCAGCAAGGACAGAGCAGGCTATTCTACTCTTAATGCTTTCTAACACTTTAAAATTAAAACAAGAGGGAGGGAGATAAGCCAAAAAAGTAAAGCAAGTCCACCTGTACCAGATACATTCAGAAAACCACAAGTATTATTAGTAACACAAATATGAGGAAAATTCAAGAACAGTTAATAATTAAGCCCTCTGCATACATGTGCAGACACAAATGTCACCATCAGTTACTGCAACTTGTATGACTGTACACCTCAGATATCCGCTTGAGGTCAAGTGAATGAAAAATACATAAGTAAATGTCTAGAAATGTATCAGAGCTTGCTGTTGTCAGAACCATAAAGTGCAGTCAACTGCAACTCCTCTCTGCCCTCTCAGCTTATCAGAATCAGAGACATATTCCTTAAATCAGGAACATATTTTAAATATGTCAGTTATATGTTTCGAAAGTTGTTAGAATAAAAAGCTTTGCATTACCAAGCATTTCTGAAGGACACAAAGCCTGAAGCTCACATGCCTTTCATTATTTAGTGACTGCATATTACAACCATGTGCCATAAAGCCATACATTTTACAAGGAACAGATCAAATGCCTCTCATCTTCTTTGTTCAAGAATTCTGGACAAAGCAAAAATAATATGGAAACAAAGGTAAAAAGGAACACATTTTAATTATTATTATTATTATTATTATTATTATTATTAAAGTCACTGGGCAAAGTGTCCCTTTTCAGTGTCTAGCTAAGAGCACTGTCTGGTTAAATGACTTGCTCAAAATCCCACAGTAGGCATGTAGAGGTGGAAAGGATCAAATCCAATCATTTTGACAGCAAGAAACAAGTTGTTAGCATTTCAGAACTGTAGGTGCCAGATAACTCTAATCCAGTTAATGATTTTATAGAATAACAGGTACTGATGAGCATTCATTTTCTGAATACCAATAACTATGAAAATCTAATGATTAGCATTATTGACTGACTGTAATCCTCAGCGAGTCACCAGTAAATGAAGATAATAATGAAGGATACCTCAAAAATATGAGGCAGAATTCAGAGCCATTCTCTGAACTGAGGACAGATGAGAGGTAGACAACTCTAATTCAGTTTAAAACTGAACAGAAGAACAATTCGTGCATCAACATGTTTTTCTAAACAATAAAAACTATAAAACTTCCATCAACATGTTTTTCTAAACAATAAAAACTATAAAACTTTAATGACTCTGGCATTATTTTCTAATTGTAATCCTCAGTGGTTTACCAGAAAATGAAATGTTTTATCAGGACGAAGGCCAAATCAAGGATGTTCTGTGTAACCATGGACTGTTTAGAGACTGTGCATACAGATAGCACCCCCCCACAAGCAAAACTCCATAGTGCACTGCTTATTTACTTACCAGATCCTTACTAACCATAGCAGCATCAACATCTTCAGCAATGTCTTCAGCACAGCATGGTACAGGCTTTTCCACAATGGTCAGGCTAGTACTAGATTAAAGGCTTGGTCCACTGCTGGTCCATTTCTACAATCAAGCCAATGAAAGAGAAAATAGGGAGCTGCTTTAGATCAAAATGGAGCAGCAGAGTGGGCCCAGGTAAAATAGGAGTGAAGAGATGTGGATGGGGCATGGTGACAGCTTTTGTTCCTTGTAACATTGATGTTTAAGGGGCACCCCAGCTAGTACCAGGCCCTAGTAGCTGCCTAGGTCATCTTGTGCTGTGTCCAGCAGGTCTAAAATAAAACATATCTGTACATGGAGAGTAGCACCTATGAAAAGGTATCAGTTAAGAAAAGGTATCAGTTAATGAATTGAATCAAGCATACCAATGCATTGTCACTATTAAATGACTTGTTCATGGAAACTAGTATCAACATTGATACGTATCATTATTTATTAATGATGGCACCATTGACACCTGTTATTTTTGGTACAGCCAAAATACACAAAGTTCTTGCCAACCCCCCTTTCTGTCCCATTGTGGACAGATGGAGATCCATTACCTATGCATGTGCGAAATTGATAGATAATAAGATAAAAGAATTCTTGGCCACCAAACCCCAGATTTGTAGGGACTCCTGAAGTTTTTTGGAAGGTATTAACAATTTGGATTTTGATGAGAGCTACAGTTTTCTGACAGTTAATATCAAGGACCTATATACAGGCATACCCCAAAATTTAGGATTAGAGTGGGTCCATGAGTTCTTTTTTAAAGGACTAGATAGGCAGGAAATTAACTTGATAGAAACACTGTTAGAAGTTGTTTTATCAAACAACTACATCTTGTTTAATAAGGAATATTTTCTCCAAAAAAAACGGGGTTGCTATGGGTTCACCTTGCAGTGGTAGTTTCACCAACTGTGTCATGGCACACTGGGAAAGGCAGTTTCTCTTTCAGAATGTAGGGTTCAAAGAGAATGTAGTATGGTACACACAGTACCAGGATGACATGTTTTTATATGGAAAGGTAATCTTGATACAGCTATGGAATTTGTGGATAACATCTCGGGGTTAACTGTTTTTTTTTTTGGAATTTACATCTCAGTTTGGATCACAACCATTAACTTTTGGATGTGTCACTATATAAGGATAGAAGTAACCAAAGGTTTTCAGCTAAAATTTATAGAAAATCTACCTATTCCAATTCCTTCCTACACTTTCAGAGTAGCCACCCATTCCATCAAAAGAGAGCAGTAATTAAGGGACAGTTGGTCAGAGCAGCTAAAATGATATCCTCTGAGATAGATTTTAATGATGAATGTAATAGACTTACGAGTATGTTCATTAGAAGCGGATATCCGGGAGAACTATTAGACCAACTTATGCTTGAAGTAAGTAGGAAAAGAAGGTTAGGACATTTTAAGCTTATCCTTTGGAAAGGACATGTAGCCAATGAGAATATGGAAATAATTCCACACGATTCTGAAATGAATTCTTCAGGGGAAGCTGTTGTGGGAGGAAACTTTACCATTAGTTTCCTAAACCCATTCACCATGGATGCCTTAAAGTTGAGGGATATCTTAGTTACAAATTGGGCATTAATAATGAAAGATAACAGCATCTCTAATGTGCTAGAAGTTAGATCTCGTATTTCATTTAAAAAGGGATGCAACCTGAAGGACATGTTAGAAAAGCATTTAAAATTACAATCAAGCACTTGAGGGATGAACAAGTGCGGACACTGCCACTATTGTAAGCACATTAAAGTAGAGAAGGAGGTCCACATCCATAATAAAGCTTACACTGTAAAGGGTAGTATCTACGAGCATCAGTATCATATTGCCAAACAAATAATGCTTTGGCGAAACATATAGTGGAAAATCCTACCCACACTTTTAAATATATCATAATTGAACAAGTCAGCAGGAATATTAGGGGAGGCCCATGGGAATTAAAGTTAGGGGAGCAAGAGTTGTTATGGCAATTAAGAACCAATGCTCACTCCTTCCCAATGTTAAGCAAATTTTATTCAATCAAATGTCTACTGAAATTGAAAGCTTTGGAAAAATAGTAAAAGTTTATCTGTTTAGATTTCTGAATTCAGAGTAATTTATTGTTATTGATGTGTCAACATGAGTTGTTGTGTAATTATATGCATTAGTTGTTCCATTCTTAGGTCATGGCTTAGAATGCAGTTAGAATTTTTACTACTGATTTTATGGGAAAACTGTT